>NC_136350.1:2918731-2989763 GCF_964198595.1 Lampetra fluviatilis | reverse complement strand
CTCACTCACCCACCCACTCACCCACCCACCCACCCACCCACCCACTCACTCACCCACCCACCCACTCACCCACCCACCCACCCACTCACCCACCCACTCACCCACCTACTCACCTATCTATCTATCTACCTACTCACCCACCCACTCACCCACCCACCCACCTACCTACTCACCCACCTACCTACTCAGCCACCCACCCACCTACCCACCCACCCACCCACTCAATCACTCACTCACCCACCCACTCACTCACTCACCCACCCACTCACCCACCCACTCACCCACTCACTCACTCACCTACCTACCCACTCACCCACCCACTCACCTACCCACCCACCCACCTATCTACCTATCTACCTACCCACTCACCCACTCACCTACCCACCTACTCACTCACCCACCCACTCACTCACTCACCCACCCACTCACTCACTCACTCACCCACTCACTCACTCGCTCGCTCACTCATTCACCCACCCACTCACTCACTCACTCACCTACCTACCCACTCACCCACCCACTCACCTACCCACCCACCCACCTATCTACCTATCTACCTACCCACTCACCCAATCACCTACCCACCTACTCACTCACTCACCCACCCACCCACCCACCCACTCACCCACCCACCCACTCACTCACTCACTCACCCACCCACTCACCCACCCACCCACCCACCCACCCACCTATCTACCTATCTACCTACCCACTCACCCACCCACCTACCCACCTACTCACTCACTCACTCACCCACCCACCCACCCACTCACTCACCCACTAACTCACTCGCTCGCTCACTCACTCACTCACTTACCCACTCACTCACCCACCCACCCACCCACTCACTCACCCACTAACTCACTCACTCACTCACTCACCCACCCACTCACTCACCCACTAACTCACTCACTCACTCACCTACCCACCCACCCACCCACCTATCTACCTATCTACCTACCCACTCACCCACCCACTCACTCACTCACCCACCCACTCACTCACTCACTCACTCACCCACTCACTCACTCGCTCGCTCGCTCGCTCACTCACTCACCCACCTACTCACTCACCCACCCACCCACCCACCCACCCACCCACCCACCCACTCACTCACCCACCCACTCACTCACCCACCCACTCACCCACCCACTCCACTCACCCACCCACCCACCCACCCACCCACTCACTCACCCACCCACCCACTCACTCACTCACCCACCCACTCACCCACCCACTCACCCACTCACTCACTCACCCACTCACTCACTCACTCACCCACTCACTCACACCACCCACTCACTCACCTACTCACTCACTCACTCACTCACTCACCCACTCACTCACTCACTCACCCACTCACTCACTCACCCACCCACCCACTCACTCACTCACCCACCCACTCACTCACTCACTCACCCACTCACTCACTCACCCACTCATTCACTCACTCACTTACCCACTCACTCACTCACCCACCCAGCTACCCACTCACTCACCCACTCACTCACCCACTCACTCACTCACCCACCCAGCTACCCACTCACTCACCCACCTACTCACTCACTCACTCACCCACCCACTCACTCACCCACCCACCCACTCACTCACTCACCCACCCACCCACCCACCCACCCACTCACTCACTCACTCACCCACCCACTCACCCACTCACCTACTCACTCACTCACTCACCTACTCACCTATCTACCTACCTACTCACTCACTCACTCACTCACTCACTCACCTACTCACCTACTCACTCACTCACTCACTCACCTACTCACTCACTCACCCACTCACTCACTCACTCACCCACTCACCTACTCACTCACTCACTCACCCACCCACTCACTCACTCACCCTCCCACTCACCTACTCACTCACTCACTCACCTACTCACCTATCTACCTACCTACTCACTCACTCACCCACCCACTCACTCACCCACCCAGCTACCCACTCACTCACCCACCCACTCACTCACTCACTCACCCACCCACTCACTCACTCACTCACTCACTCACTCACTCACTCACCTACTCACTCACTCACTCACTCACTCACCTACTCACCTATCTACCTACCTACTCACTCACTCACTCACCCACTCACCTACTCACTCACTCACTCACTCACCCACTCACTCACACACTCACTCACCCACCCACTCACTCACTCACCCACTCAACCACTCACTCACTCACTCACCTACTCACTCACTCACTCACCTACTCACTCACTCACTCACCTACTCACCTATCTACCTACCTACTCACTCACTCACCCACCCACTCACTCACTCACCTACTCACCTACTCACTCACTCACTCACCTACTCACTCACTCACCCACTCACTCACTCACTCACCCACTCACCTACTCACTCACTCACTCAACCACCCACTCACTCACTCACCCACCCACCCACTCACCTACTCACTCACTCACCTACTCACCTATCTACCTACCTACTCACTCACTCACCTACCCACTCACTCACCCACCCAGCTACCCACTCACTCACCCACCCACTCACTCACTCACCCACCCACTCACTCACTCACTCACCTACTCACTCACTCACTCACCTACTCACCTATCTACCTACCTACTCACTCACTCACTCACTCACTCACCCACTCACCTACTCACTCACTCACTCACCCACTCACTCACCCACTCACTCACCCACCCACTCACTCACTCACTCACCCACTCACTCAACCACTCACTCACTCACCTACTCACTCACTCACTCACCTACTCACTCACTCACTCACCTACTCACCTATCTACCTACCTACTCACTCACTCACTCACCTACTCACCTATCTACCTACCTACTCACTCACTCACTCACCTACTCACCTATCTACCTACCTACTCACTCACTCACTCATCTACCCACCCACCCACCTACTCACTCACCTATCTACCTACCTACTCACCCACCCACCCACCCACTCACCCACTCACCCACCCACCCACTCACCCACCCACCCACCTACTCACCCACTCACCCACCCACCCACCCACTCACCCACCCACCCACCCACCCACCCACCCACTCACCCACCCAGCTACTCACCCACCCACCCACCTAGCCACCCACTCACCAACCCACCCACCTATCTACCCACCCACCCACCTACCCACTCACCCACTCACCCACCTACTCACCTATCTACCTATCTACCTACTCACCCACCCACCCACCCACCCACTCACTCACCCACCCACTCACCCACCCACCCACCCACCCACCCACCCACTCACTCACCCACCCACCCACCCCCCTACCCACCCACCCACCCACCCCCCTACCCACCCACCCACCCACCCCCCTACCGACCCACCCACCCCCCTACCGACCCACCCACCCCCCTACCCACCCACCCACCCACCTACCCACCCACCCACCCACCCACCCACTCACCCACCCACCCACTCACTCACTCACTCACCCACCCACTCACCCACCCACCCACCCACCTATCTACCTATCTACCTACCCACTCACCCACCCACCTACCCACCTACTCACTCACTCACTCACCCACCCACCCACCCACTCACTCACCCACTAACTCACTCGCTCGCTCACTCACTCACTCACTTACCCACTCACTCACCCACCCACCCACCCACTCACTCACCCACTAACTCACTCACTCACTCACCCACCCACTCACTCACCCACTAACTCACTCACTCACTCACCTACCCACCCACCCACCCACCTATCTACCTATCTACCTACCCACTCACCCACCCACTCACTCACTCACTCACTCACTCACCCACCCACTCACTCACTCACTCACCCACTCACTCACTCGCTCGCTCGCTCGCTCACTCACTCACCCACCTACTCACTCACCCACCCACCCACCCACCCACCCACCCACTCACTCACCCACCCACTCACTCACCCACCCACTCACCCACCCACTCACTCACCCACCCACCCACCCACCCACCCACTCACTCACCCACCCACCCACTCACTCACTCACCCACCCACTCACCCACCCACTCACCCACTCACTCACTCACCCACTCACTCACTCACTCACCCACTCACTCACCCACCCACTCACTCACCTACTCACTCACTCACTCACCCACTCACTCACTCACTCACCCACTCACTCACTCACCCACCCACCCACTCACTCACTCACCCACCCACTCACTCACTCACCCACTCACTCACTCACCCACTCATTCACTCACTCACTTACCCACTCACTCACTCACCCACCCAGCTACCCACTCACTCACCCACTCACTCACCCACTCACTCACTCACCCACCCAGCTACCCACTCACTCACCCACCTACTCACTCACTCACTCACCCACCCACTCACTCACTCACCCACCCACCCACTCACTCACTCACTCACTCACCCACCCACCCACCCACCCACTCACTCACTCACTCACCCACCCACTCACCCACTCACCTACTCACTCACTCACTCACTCACCTACTCACCTATCTACCTACCTACTCACTCACTCACCCACCCACTCACTCACTCACTCACCTACTCACCTACTCACTCACTCACTCACTCACTCACCTACTCACTCACTCACCCACTCACTCACTCACTCACCCACTCACCTACTCACTCACTCACTCACCCACCCACTCACTCACTCACCCTCCCACTCACCTACTCACTCACTCACCTACTCACCTATCTACCTACCTACTCACTCACTCACCCACCCACTCACTCACCCACCCAGCTACCCACTCACTCACCCACCCACTCACTCACTCACTCACTCACCCACCCACTCACTCACTCACTCACTCACTCACCTACTCACTCACTCACTCACTCACCTACTCACCTATCTACCTACCTACTCACTCACTCACTCACCCACTCACCTACTCACTCACTCACTCACTCACCCACTCACTCACCCACTCACTCACCCACCCACTCACTCACTCACCCACTCAACCACTCACTCACTCACTCACCTACTCACTCACTCACTCACCTACTCACTCACTCACTCACCTACTCACCTATCTACCTACCTACTCACTCACTCACCCACCCACTCACTCACTCACCTACTCACCTACTCACTCACTCACTCACCTACTCACTCACTCACCCACTCACTCACTCACTCACCCACTCACCTACTCACTCACTCACTCAACCACCCACTCACTCACTCACCCACCCACCCACTCACCTACTCACTCACTCACCTACTCACCTATCTACCTACCTACTCACTCACTCACCCACCCACTCACTCACCCACCCAGCTACCCACTCACTCACCCACCCACTCACTCACTCACTCACTCACCCACCCACTCACTCACTCACTCACCTACTCACTCACTCACTCACCTACTCACCTATCTACCTACCTACTCACTCACTCACTCACTCACTCACTCACTCACTCACCCACTCACCTACTCACTCACTCACTCACCCACTCACTCACCCACTCACTCACCCACCCACTCACTCACTCACCCACCCACTCACTCAACCACTCACTCACTCACCTACTCACTCACTCACTCACTCACCTACTCACTCACTCACTCACCTACTCACCTATCTACCTACCTACTCACTCACTCACCTACTCACCTATCTACCTACCTACTCACTCACTCACTCACCTACTCACCTATCTACCTACCTACTCACTCACTCACTCATCTACCCACCCACCCACCTACTCACTCACCTATCTACCTACCTACTCACCCACCCACCCACCCACTCACCCACTCACCCACCCACCCACTCACCCACCCACCCACCTACTCACCCACTCACCCACCCACCCACCCACTCACCCACCCACCCACCCACCCACACCACTCACCCACCCAGCTACTCACCCACCCACCCACCTAGCCACCCACTCACCAACCCACCCACCTATCTACCCACCCACCCACCCACCTACCCACTCACCCACTCACCCACCTACTCACCTATCTACCTATCTACCTACTCACCCACCCACCCACCCACCCACTCACTCACCCACCCACTCACCCACCCACCCACCCACCCACCCACTCACTCACCCACCCACCCACCCCACTCACCCACCCACCCACCCACCCACTCACCCACCCACTCACCCACCTACTCACCTATCTATCTATCTACCTACTCACCCACCCACTCACCCACCCACTCACCCACCCACTCACCCACCCACCCACCCACCTACCTACTCACCCACCCACCCACCTACCCACCCACCCACCCACTCAATCACTCACTCACCCACCCACTCACTCACTCACCCACCCACTCACCCACCCACTCACCCACTCACTCACTCACCTACCTACCCACTCACCCACCCACTCACCTACCCACCCACCCACCTATCTACCTATCTACCTACCCCACTCACCCACTCACCTACCCACCTACTCACTCACCCACCCACTCACTCACTCACTCACCCACCCACTCACTCACTCACTCACCCCACTCACTCGCTCGCTCACTCATTCACCCACCCACTCACTCACTCACTCACCTACCTACCCACTCACCCACCCACTCACCTACCCACCCACCCACCTATCTACCTATCTACCTACCCACTCACCCAATCACCTACCCACCTACTCACATCACTCACCCACCCCACTCACTCACCCACCCACTCACTCACTCACCCACTCACTCACTCGCTCGCTCACTCACTCACCCACCTACTCACTCACTCACCCCACCCACCCACCCCCCTACCCACCCACCCACCCACCCACCCCCCTACCCACCCACCCACCCACCCCCCTACCGACCCACCCCACCCCCCTACCGACCCACCCACCCCCCCTACCCACCCACCCACCCACCTACCCACCCACCCACCCACCCACTCACTCACTCACCCACCCACCCACTCACTCACTCACTCACCCACTCACCCACCCACCCACCCACCTATCTACCTATCTACCTACCCACTCACCCACCCACCTACCCACCTACTCACTCACTCACTCACCCACCCACCCACCCACTCACTTCACCCACTAACTCACTCGCTCGCTCACACTCACTCACTCACTTACCCACTCACTCACCCACCCACCCACCCACTCACTCACCCACTAACTCACTCACTCACTCACTCACCCACCCACTCACTCACCCACTAACTCACTCACTCACTCACCTACCCACCCACCCACCCACCTATCTACCTATCTACCTACCCACTCACCCACCCACTCACTCACTCACTCACTCACCCACCCACCCACTCACTCACTCACCCACTCACTCACTCGCTCGCTCGCTCGCTCGCTCGCTCACTCTCTCACCCACCTACTCACTCACCCCACCCACCCACCCACCCACTCACCCACCCACTCACTCACCCACCCACTCACCCACCCACTCACTCACCCACCCACCCACCCACCCACCCACTCACTCACCCACCCACCCACTCACTCACTCACCCACCCACTCACCCACCCACTCACCCACTCACTCACCCACCAACTCACACCACTCACTCACCCACTCCCTCACTCACTCACCCACCCACTTACCTACCCACCCACCCACCCACTCACTCACTCACCCACTCACTCACTCACTCACTCACTCACCCACCCACTCACCCACCCACTCACCCACCCACCCACCCACCTACCTACTCACCCACCCACCCACCCCCCTACCCACCCACCCACCCACCTATCCACCCACCCACCCACCTACCCACCCACCCACCTATCTACCTATCTACCTACCCACTCACCCACCCACCTACCCACCTACTCACTCACTCACTCACCACCCACTCACTCACTCACCCACTCACTCACTCGCTCGCTCACTCACTCACTCACCTACCTACCTACCCACTCACTCACTCACTCACTCACTCACTCACTCACTCACTCACTCACTCGCTCGCTCGCTCGCTCACCCACTCACTCACCTACCCACTCACTCACTCACTCACTCACCCACCCACTCACCTACCCACCCACCCACCTATCTACCTATCTACCTACCCACTCACCCACCCACCTACCCACCTACTCACTCACTCACTCACGCACCCACTCACTCACTCACCCACTCACTCGCTCGCTCGCTCGCTCGCTCACTCACCCACCTACTCACTCACCCACCCACCTACCTACCCACCCACCCACCCACTGACCCACCCACCCACCCACTCAGCCACCCAGCTACTCACCTACCCACCCACCCACCTACCCACCCACCTACCCACCCACCCACCTACTCACCTATCTACCTACCCACCCACCCACCCACCCACTCACCCACCCACCCACTCACCCACCCACTCACCCACCCACCCACCCACCTACCCACTCACCCACCCACTCACCCACTCACCCACCCACTCACCCACTCACTCACCCACCCACTCACTCACTCACCCACCCACTCACCCACCCACTCACCCACCCACTCACCCACTCACTCACCTCCCCACCCACCTATCTACCTACCCACCCACCCACCCACTCACCCACCCACCCACCCACTCACTCACTCACTCACCCACTCACTCACTCACTCACCCACCCACTCACCTCCCCACCCACCTATCTACCTACCCACCCACCCACCCACTCACCCACCCACCCACTCACTCACTCACTCACTCACCCACCCACTCACCCACTCACTCACCCACCCACTCACTCACTCACCCACCCACTCACCCACCCACTCACCCACTCACTCACCCACCCACTCACCTACCCACCCACCCACCTATCTACCTATCTACCTACCCACTCACCCACCCACCTACCCACCTACTCACTCATTCACCCACCCACTCACTCACTCACTCACCCACCCACTCGCTCACTCACTCACTCACTCGCTCACTCACTCACTCACTCACCCACCTACTCACTTACCCACCCACCTACCTACCCACCCACCAACCCACCCACCCACCCACCTACCCACCCACCCACCCACCTACCCACCCACCTACCTACCCACCCACCCACCCACCCACTCACCCACCCACCCACCCACCCACTCACCCACCCACCTACTCACCTACCCACCCACTGACCCACCCACCCACCAACCCACTCACCCACCAACCCACTCACCCACCCACCCACTCACCCACCCACCCACCCACCCACTCACCCACCCACCCACTCACCCACCCATTCACCCATCTACCCACCCACCTACCGACCCACCCACTCACCCACCCACCCACCCACCCACTGACCCACCCACCTCCCCACCCACCTACTCAACCACCCACCCACTGACCCACCCACCTACCCACCCACCCACCCACCTACCCACCCACCCACCCACTCACCCACCCACCCACCCACCCACCCACTCACCCACCCACCTACCCACCCACCCACTCACCCACCTCCCTACCCACCCACTCACCTACCCACCCACTCACCCCCCCACCCACCTACTCACCCACCCACCCACTCACCCACCCACCCACCTACTCACCCACCCACCTACTCACCCACCCACCTACTCACCCACCCACCCACCTCTATGGGTCTCTGTGGCTCTATATGAGTCTATGGATCTCTATGGCTCTCTGTGTGGGTCTCTGTGAGTCCCTATTGTTCTGGACGTCTCTGCATATCTATGGGTCTCTCTGTGTAACATGCGTGTAACATGCGTGTAACATGCGTGTAACATGCGTGTGTCTCTCTCTGTCTTGAAATGGCTGTGCAGATCCTGGGCATGCCTCCAAAAGAAATGGTGGAGAGATCTCGCAACAAAGTGCACTTCTTTGGTGAGTAGAAGGGTGGTGGTGATGGTGGTGGTGTGGTGGTGGTGGTAGTGGTGGTGGTGATGGTCGTGGTGTGGTGGTGGTGGTGGTGTAGTGGTGGTGGTGGTGGTGTAGTGGTGGTGGTGTGGTGGTGGTGTAGTGGGGGTGTTGGTGTAGTGGTGGTGGTGGTGGTGTAGTGGTGGTGGTGGGGGTGGTGGTGGTGGTGGTGGGGGTGGTGTAGTGGTGGTGGTGGTGTGGTGGTGGTGTAGTGGGGGTGGTGGTGTAGTGGTGGTGGTGGTGGGGGTGGTGGTGTAGTGGTGGTGGTGGGGGTGGTGGTGGTGGTGGTGGGGGTGGTGGTGGTGGTGTAGTGGGGGTGGTGGTGTAGTGGTGGTGGTGGGGGTGGTGGTGTAGTGGTGGTGGTGGGAGCGGTGGTGGTGGTGTAGTGGTGGTGGTGGTGTGGTGGAGGTGTAGTGGTGGTGGTGGTGGGGTGGTGGTGGTGTAGTGGTGGTGGTGGGGGTGGTGGTGGTGGTGTAGTGGTGGTGGTGGGGGTGGTGGTGGGGGTGGTGGTGGTGGTGTTGGTGTTGTGGTGGTGTAGTGGTGGTGTTGGTGTGGTGGTGTAGTGGTGGTGGTGGTGTAGTGGTGGTGGTGGTGTAGTGGTGGTGGTGGTGTAGTGGTGGTGGTGGGGGGTGGTGGTGGTGGTGGTGGGGGTGGTGTAGTGGTGGTGGTGGTGTGGTGGTGGTGTAGTGGGGGTGGTGGTGTAGTGGTGGTGGTGGGGGTGGTGGTGGTGGTGGTGGGGGTGGTGTAGTGGTGGTGGTGGTGGGGGTGGTGGTGTAGTGGTGGTGGTGGGGGTGGTGGTGGTGGTGGTGGGGGTGGTGGTGGTGGTGTAGTGGGGGTGGTGGTGTAGTGGTGGTGGTGGGGGTGGTGGTGGTGGTGTAGTGGTGGTGGTGGGGGTGGTGATGGTGGTGTAGTGGTGGTGTGGTGGAGGTGTAGTGGTGGTGGTGGTGGGGTGGTGGTGGTGTAGTGGTGGTGGTGGGGGTGGTGGTGGTGGTGTAGTGGTGGTGGTGGGGGTGGTGGTGGGGGTGGTGGTGGTGGTGGTGGTGTTGGTGTTGTGGTGGTGTAGTGGTGGTGTTGGTGTGGTGGTGTAGTGGTGGTGGTGGTGTAGTGGTGGTGGTGTAGTGGTGGTGGTGGTGTGGTGGTGGTGTAGTGGTGGAGGTGTAGTGTTGGTGGTGGTGGGGGTGGTGGTGGTGTAGTGGTGGTGGTGGGGGTGGTGGTGGTGGTGTAGTGGTGGTGGTGGTGGTGGTGTAGTGGTGGTGGTGGGGGTGGTGGTGGTGGTGGTGTAGTGGTGGTGGTGGTGGTGTTGGTGTTGTGGTGGTGTAGTGGTGGTGTTGGTGTGGTGGTGTAGTGGTGGTGGTGTAGTAGTGGTGTGGTGGTGGTGGTGTTGTGGTGGTGCTGTTGGTGGTGGTGTGGTGGTGGTGTAGTGATGGTGGTGGTGGTGTGGTGGTGGTGGTGGTGTGGTGGTGGTGTAGTGGTGGGGGTGGTGGTGGGGGTGGTGGTGGTGGTGGTGTTGGTGTAGTGGTGGTGTAGTGGTGGTGTTTGTGTGGTGGTGTAGTGGTGGTGGTGGTGTTGTAGTGGTGTGGTGGTGGTGGTGGTGTTGTGGTGGTGCTGTTGGTGGTGGTGTGGTGGTGGTGTAGTGGTGGTGGTGGTGGTGGTGTAGTGGTGGTGGTGGTGTGGTGGAGGTGTAGTGGTGTTGGTGGTGGGGGTGGTGGTGGTGTAGTGGTGGTGGTGGTGGTGGTGTAGTGGTGGTGTAGTGGTGGTGTTGGTGTGGTGGTGTAGTGGTGGTGGTGTAGTAGTGGTGTAGTGGTGGTGGTGGTGGTGTTGTGGTGGTGCTGTTGGTGGTGGTGGTGTAGTAGTGGTGTGGTGGTGGTGGTGGTGTGGTGGTGGTGGGGGGGGGGCCTGGGGAGAGGGAGGAGGTGGGGGTGGGGGTTTGGGCCCACTCAGTGACGACCTGGGTTAGGGTCGAGATGCAACCAAAGTGTGGGTGGGTAGGTGGGTGGGTGGATAGGTGGGTAGGTGGGTGGGTGGGTGGATAGATTGGTGGGTGGATATGTGGGTGGGTAGGTGGGTGGGTGGGTGGATAGGTTGGTGGGTAGGTTGGTGGGTAGGTGGGTGGGTGGGTGGGTGGATAGGTGGGTGGGTAGGTGGGTAGGTAGGTGGGTGGGTGGGTAGGTGGATAGGTGGGTGGGTAGGTTGGTGGGTGGATAGATTGGTGGGTGGATAGGTGGGTGGGTAGGTGGGTGGGTGGGTAGGTGGGTGGGTGGGTGGGTGGGTTGGTGGGTGGGTTGGTGGGTGGATAGATTGGTGGGTGGATAGGTGGGTGGGTAGGTGGGTAGGTGGGTGGGTGGATAGGTTGGTGGGTGGATAGGTGGGTGGGTGGATAGGTTGGTGGGTGGATAGGTGGGTGGGTGGATAGGTTGGTGGGTGGATAGGTTGGTGGGTGGATAGGTTGGTGGGTGGATAGGTTGGTGGGTGGATAGGTTGGTGGGTGGATAGGTTGGTGGGTGGATAGGTTGGTGGGTGGATAGGTGGGTGATTGGATAGGTTGGTGGGTGGATAGGTGGGTGGGTGGATAGGTTGGTGGGTGGATAGGTTGGTGGGTGGATAGGTGGGTGGGTGGATAGGTTGGTGGGTGGATAGGTGGGTGGGTGGATAGGTTGGTGGGTGGATAGGTGGGTGGGTAGGTGGGTAGGTGGGTGGGTGGATAGGTTGGTGGGTAGGTGGGTAGGTGGGTGGGTGGATAGGTTGGTGGGAAGGTGGGTGGGTGGGTGGATAGGTGGGTAGGTGGGTGGGTGGGTGGATAGGTGGGTAGGTGGGTGGGTAGGTGGGTGGGTGGATAGATTGGTGGGTGGGTAGGTGGGTGGGTAGGTTGGTGGGTGGATAGATTGGTGGGTGGGTAGGTGGGTGGGTAGGTTGGTGGGTGGATAGATTGGTGGGTGGATAGGTGGGTGGGTGGATAGGTTGGTGGGTGGGTAGGTTGGTGGGTTGATAGGTTGGTGGGTGGATAGGTGGGTAGGTGGGTGGTTAGGTTGGTGGGTGGATAGGTGGGTGGGTGGGTGGATAGGTTGGTGGGTGGATAGGTGGGTGGGTAGGTGGGTAGGTGGGTGGGTGGATAGGTGGGTGGGTGGGTGGATAGGTTGGTGGGTGGATAGGTGGGTGGGTAGCTGGGTAGGTGGGTGGGTGGATAGGTGGGTAGGTGGGTGGATAGGTTGGTGGGTGGATAGGTTGGTGGGTGGATAGGTGGGTGGGTAGCTGGGTAGGTGGGTGGGTGGATAGGTGGGTAGGTGGGTGGATAGGTTGGTGGGTGGATAGGTTGGTGGGTGGATAGGTGGGTGGGTAGGTGGGTAGGTGGGTGAGTGGATAGGTGGGTAGGTGGGTGGGTAGGTTGGTGGGTGGATAGGTTGGTGGGTAGGTTGGTGGGTGGGTGGATAGGTGGGTGGGTAGGTTGGTGGGTGGATAGGTAGGTGGGTGGGTGGGTGGATAGGTTGGTGGGTGGATAGGTGGGTGGGTGGATAGGTTGGTGGGTGGATAGGTGGGTGGGTGGATAGGTTGGTGGGTAGGTTGGTGGGTGGATAGGTAGGTGGGTGGGTGGATAGGTTGGTGGGTGGATAGGTGGGTGGATAGGTGGGTGGGTGGATAGGTTGGTGGGTGGATAGGTTGGTGGGTGGATAGGTTGGTGGGTGGATAGGTGGGTGGGTGGATAGGTGGGTGGGTGGATAGGTTGGTGAGTGGATAGGTTGGTGGGTGGATAGGTGGGTGGGTGGATAGGTTGGTGGGTGGATAGGTGGGTGGGTGGATAGGTGGGTGGGTGGATAGGTGGGTGGGTGGATAGATTGGTGGGTGGATAGGTGGGTGGGTGGATAGGTTGGTGGGTGGATAGGTGGGTGGGTAGGTGGGTGGGTGGATAGGTTGGTGGGTAGGTTGGTGGGTGGGTGGATAGGTGGGTGGGTAGGTTGGTGGGTGGATAGGTAGGTGGGTGGGTGGGTGGATAGGTTGGTGGGTGGATAGGTGGGTGGGTGGATAGGTGGGTGGGTGGATAGGTTGGTGGGTGGATAGGTGGGTGGGTGGATAGGTTGGTGGGTAGGTTGGTGGGTGGATAGGTAGGTGGGTGGGTGGGTGGATAGGTTGGTGGGTGGATAGGTAGGTGGGTGGGTGGGTGGATAGGTGGGTGGGTGGATAGGTGGGTGGGTAGGTTGGTGGGTGGATAGGTTGGTGGGTGGATAGGTGGGTGGATAGGTGGGTGGGTGGATAGGTTGGTGGGTGGATAGGTTGGTGGGTGGATAGGTTGGTGGGTGGATAGGTGGGTGGGTGGATAGGTGGGTGGGTGGATAGGTTGGTGAGTGGATAGGTTGGTGGGTGGATAGGTTGGTGGGTGGATAGGTGGGTGGGTGGATAGGTTGGTGGGTGGATAGGTTGGTGGGTGGATAGGTGGGTGGGTGGATAGGTGGGTGGGTGGATAGGTGGGTGGATAGGTGGGTGGGTGGATAGGTTGGTGGGTGGATAGGTTGGTGGGTGGATAGGTTGGTGGGTGGATAGGTGGGTGGGTGGATAGGTGGGTGGGTGGATAGGTTGGTGAGTGGATAGGTTGGTGGGTGGATAGGTTGGTGGGTGGATAGGTGGGTGGGTGGATAGGTTGGTGGGTGGATAGGTGGGTGGGTGGATAGGTGGGTGGGTGGATAGGTGGGTGGGTGGATAGATTGGTGGGTGGATAGGTGGGTGGGTGGATAGGTTGGTGGGTGCATAGGTGGGTGGGTGGATAGGTGGGTGGGTGGGTAGGTGGGTGGGTAGGTGTGTGGGTAGGTGAGTGGGTGGATAGATTGGTGGGTAGGTGGGTAGGTGTGGGTGGGTGGGTGAGTTGATACGTGGATGACATGGTGGTTGGTGGCACTGTGCGTGTGTCTGTCTCTCTGTGTCTCTGTCTCTCTCTCTCTGTCTATCTGTCTGTGTTTCTCTCTCTGTCTCTCTCTGTGTCTCTCTCTGTGTGTCTCTCTGTCTCTCTCTCTCTGTCTCTCTGTCTCTCTGTCTCTCTGTCTCTCCCGCAGACCGTTTCGGCCATCCTCTCTGCCCGGTCACGAAGCGTCACCCAGGAAGCGTCCCCCTGCATTTCGTGCTGAGAGGATGCGGAGCTCAGCTCGTGCACTTCGTCAGAAGCTGCCTCCAGTAAGAACACAGACAAAGATCCCCCGCGTAGCCTCCAGCAGGCTGTAGGGGCAAGTGCTGTTAGTAGCAGCGCCTACACACAGACAAAGATCCCCCGCGTAGCCTCCAGCAGGCTGTAGGGGCAAGTGCTGTTAGTAGCAGCACTTACACACAGACAAAGATCCCCCGCGTAGCCTCCAGCAGGCTGTAGGGGCAAGTGCTGTTAGTAGCAGCGCCTACACACAGACAAAGATCCCCCGCGTAGCCTCCAGCAGGCTGTAGGGGCAAGTGCTGTTAGTAGCAGCGCCTACACACAGACAAAGATCCCCCGCGTAGCCTCCAGCAGGCTGTAGGGGCAAGTGCTGTTAGTAGCAGCACTTACACACAGACAAAGATCCCCCGCGTAGCCTCTAGCAGGCTGTAGGGGCAAGTGCTGTTAGTAGCAGCACTTACACACAGACAAAGATCCCCCGCGTAGCCTCCAGCAGGCTGTAGGGGCAAGTGCTGTTAGTAGCAGCACTTACACACAGACAAAGATCCCCCGCGTAGCCTCCAGCAGGCTGTAGGGGCAAGTGCTGTTAGTAGCAGCACTTACACACAGACAAAGATCCCCCGCGTAGCCTCTAGCAGGCTGTAGGGGCAAGTGCTGTTAGTAGCGTCTACACACAAAGATCCCCCGTGTAGCCTCTAGCAGGCTGTAGGGGCAAGTGCTGTTAGTCGCACCTACACACAGACAAAGATCCCCCGCGTAGCCTCTAGCAGGCTGTAGGGGCAAGTGCTGTTAGTAGCAGCACCTACACACAGACAAAGATCCCCCGTGTAGCCTCTAGCAGGCTGTAGGGGCAAGTGCTGTTAGTAGCAGCACCTACACACAGACAAAGATCCCCCGCGTAGCCTCTAGCAGGCTGTAGGGGCAAGTGCTGTTAGTAGCAGCACCTACACACAAAGATCCCCCGTGTAGCCTCTAGCAGGCTGTAGGGGCAAGTGCTGTTAGTAGCGCCTACACACAGACAAAGATCCCCCGCGTAGCCTCTAGCAGGCTGTAGGGGCAAGTGCTGTCAGTAGCACCTACACACAGACAAAGATCCCCCGTGTAGCCTCCAGCAGGCTGTAGGGGCAAGTGCTGTTAGTAGCGCCTACACACAGACAAAGATCCCCCGTGTAGCCTCTAGCAGGCTGTAGGGGCAAGTGCTGTCAGTAGCACCTACACACAGACAAAGATCCCCCGCGTAGCCTCTAGCAGGCTGTAGGGGCAAGTGCTGTTAGTAGCAGCACTTACACACAGACAAAGATCCCCCGCGTAGCCTCTAGCAGGCTGTAGGGGCAAGTGCTGTTAGTAGCAGCACCTACACACAAAGATCCCCCGTGTAGCCTCTAGCAGGCTGTAGGGGCAAGTGCTGTTAGTAGCGCCTACACACAGACAAAGATTCCCCTCGTAGCCTCTAGCAGGCTGTAGGGGCAAGTGCTGTTAGTAGCGCCTACACACAGACAAAGATCCCCCGCGTAGCCTCTAGCAGGCTGTAGGGGCAAGTGCTGTCAGTAGCACCAACACACAGACAAAGATCCCCCGTGTAGCCTCCAGCAGGCTGTAGGGGCAAGTGCTGTTAGTAGCGCCTACACACAGACAAAGATCCCCCGTGTAGCCTCTAGCAGGCTGTAGGGGCAAGTGCTGTCAGTAGCACCTACACACAGACAAAGATCCCCCGCGTAGCCTCTAGCAGGCTGTAGGGGCAAGTGCTGTTAGTAGCAGCACTTACACACAGACAAAGATCCCCCGCGTAGCCTCTAGCAGGCTGTAGGGGCAAGTGCTGTCAGCAGCGCCTACACACAAAGATCCCCCGTGTAGCCTCTAGCAGGCTGTAGGGGCAAGTGCTGTTAGTAGCGCCTACACACAGACAAAGATCCCCCGCGTAGCCTCTAGCAGACTGTAGGGGCAAGTGCTGTTAGTAGCAGCACCTACACACAGACAAAGATCCCCCGCGTAGCCTCCAGCAGGCTGTAGGGGCAAGTGCTGTTAGTAGCACTTACACACAGACAAAGATCCCCCGCGTAGCCTCTAGCAGGCTGTAGGGGCAAGTGCTGTTAGTAGTAGCACCTACACACAGACAAAGATCCCCCGCGTAGCCTCCAGCAGGCTGTAGGGGCAAGTGCTGTTAGTAGCAGCACTTACACACAGACAAAGATCCCCCGCGTAGCCTCCAGCAGGCTGTAGGGGCAAGTGCTGTTAGTAGCAGCGCCTACACACAGACAAAGATCCCCCGCGTAGCCTCCAGCAGGCTGTAGGGGCAAGTGCTGTTAGTAGCAGCGCCTACACACAGACAAAGATCCCCCGCGTAGCCTCCAGCAGGCTGTAGGGGCAAGTGCTGTTAGTAGCAGCACTTACACACAGACAAAGATCCCCCGCGTAGCCTCTAGCAGGCTGTAGGGGCAAGTGCTGTTAGTAGCAGCACTTACACACAGACAAAGATCCCCCGCGTAGCCTCCAGCAGGCTGTAGGGGCAAGTGCTGTTAGTAGCAGCACTTACACACAGACAAAGATCCCCCGCGTAGCCTCCAGCAGGCTGTAGGGGCAAGTGCTGTTAGTAGCAGCACTTACACACAGACAAAGATCCCCCGCGTAGCCTCTAGCAGGCTGTAGGGGCAAGTGCTGTTAGTAGCGTCTACACACAAAGATCCCCCGTGTAGCCTCTAGCAGGCTGTAGGGGCAAGTGCTGTTAGTCGCACCTACACACAGACAAAGATCCCCCGCGTAGCCTCTAGCAGGCTGTAGGGGCAAGTGCTGTTAGTAGCAGCACCTACACACAGACAAAGATCCCCCGTGTAGCCTCTAGCAGGCTGTAGGGGCAAGTGCTGTTAGTAGCAGCACCTACACACAGACAAAGATCCCCCGCGTAGCCTCTAGCAGGCTGTAGGGGCAAGTGCTGTTAGTAGCAGCACCTACACACAAAGATCCCCCGTGTAGCCTCTAGCAGGCTGTAGGGGCAAGTGCTGTTAGTAGCGCCTACACACAGACAAAGATCCCCCGCGTAGCCTCTAGCAGGCTGTAGGGGCAAGTGCTGTCAGTAGCACCTACACACAGACAAAGATCCCCCGTGTAGCCTCCAGCAGGCTGTAGGGGCAAGTGCTGTTAGTAGCGCCTACACACAGACAAAGATCCCCCGTGTAGCCTCTAGCAGGCTGTAGGGGCAAGTGCTGTCAGTAGCACCTACACACAGACAAAGATCCCCCGCGTAGCCTCTAGCAGGCTGTAGGGGCAAGTGCTGTTAGTAGCAGCACTTACACACAGACAAAGATCCCCCGCGTAGCCTCTAGCAGGCTGTAGGGGCAAGTGCTGTTAGTAGCAGCACCTACACACAAAGATCCCCCGTGTAGCCTCTAGCAGGCTGTAGGGGCAAGTGCTGTTAGTAGCGCCTACACACAGACAAAGATTCCCCTCGTAGCCTCTAGCAGGCTGTAGGGGCAAGTGCTGTTAGTAGCGCCTACACACAGACAAAGATCCCCCGCGTAGCCTCTAGCAGGCTGTAGGGGCAAGTGCTGTCAGTAGCACCAACACACAGACAAAGATCCCCCGTGTAGCCTCCAGCAGGCTGTAGGGGCAAGTGCTGTTAGTAGCGCCTACACACAGACAAAGATCCCCCGTGTAGCCTCTAGCAGGCTGTAGGGGCAAGTGCTGTCAGTAGCACCTACACACAGACAAAGATCCCCCGCGTAGCCTCTAGCAGGCTGTAGGGGCAAGTGCTGTTAGTAGCAGCACTTACACACAGACAAAGATCCCCCGCGTAGCCTCTAGCAGGCTGTAGGGGCAAGTGCTGTCAGCAGCGCCTACACACAAAGATCCCCCGTGTAGCCTCTAGCAGGCTGTAGGGGCAAGTGCTGTTAGTAGCGCCTACACACAGACAAAGATCCCCCGCGTAGCCTCTAGCAGACTGTAGGGGCAAGTGCTGTTAGTAGCAGCACCTACACACAGACAAAGATCCCCCGCGTAGCCTCCAGCAGGCTGTAGGGGCAAGTGCTGTTAGTAGCACTTACACACAGACAAAGATCCCCCGCGTAGCCTCTAGCAGGCTGTAGGGGCAAGTGCTGTTAGTAGTAGCACCTACACACAGACAAAGATCCCCCGCGTAGCCTCCAGCAGGCTGTAGGGGCAAGTGCTGTTAGTAGCAGCACTTACACACAGACAAAGATCCCCCGCGTAGCCTCTAGCAGGCTGTAGGGGCAAGTGCTGTTAGTAGAACCTACACACAGACAAAGATCCCCCGCGTAGCCTCTAGCAGGCTGTAGGGGCAAGTGCTGTTAGTAGAACCTACACACAGACAAAGATCCCCCGCGTAGCCTCTAGCAGGCTGTAGGGGCAAGTGCTGTTAGTAGCGCCTACACACAAAGATCCCCCGCGTAGCCTCCAGCAGGCTGTAGGGGCAAGTGCTGTTAGTCGCACCTACACACAGACAAAGATCCCCCGCGTAGCCTCCAGCAGGCTGTAGAGGCAAGTGCTGTTAGTCGCACCTACACACAGACAAAGATCCCCCGCGTAGCCTCTAGCAGGCTGTAGGGGCAAGTGCTGTTAGTAGCAGCACTTACACACAGACAAAGATCCCCCGCGTAGCCTCTAGCAGGCTGTAGGGGCAAGTGCTGTTAGTAGCAGCACCTACACACAGACAAAGATCCCCCGCGTAGCCTCCAGCAGGCTGTAGGGGCAAGTGCTGTTAGTAGCAGCACCTACACACAGACAAAGATCCCCCGCGTAGCCTCTAGCAGGCTGTAGGGGCAAGTGCTGTTAGTAGCACCTACACACAGACAAAGATCCCCCGCGTAGCCTCTAGCAGGCTGTAGGGGCAAGTGCTGTTAGTCGCACCTACACACAGACAAAGATCCCCCGTGTAGCCTCTAGCAGGCTGTAGGGGCAAGTGCTGTTAGGTAGCACCTACACAGAGACAAAGATCCCCCGTGTAGCCTCTAGCAGGCTGTAGGGGCAAGTGCTGTTAGTAGCGCCTACACACAGACAAAGATCCCCCGTGTAGCCTCTAGCAGGCTGTAGGGGCAAGTGCTGTTAGTAGCACCTACACACAGACAAAGATCCCCCGTGTAGCCTCTAGCAGGCTGTAGGGGCAAGTGCTGTCAGCAGCGCCTACACACGGACAAAGATCCCCCGTGTAGCCTCTAGCAGGCTGTAGGGGCAAGTGCTGTTAGTAGCACCTACACACAGACAAAGATCCCCCGTGTAGCCTCTAGCAGGCTGTAGGGGCAAGTGCTGTTAGTAGCACCTACACACAGACAAAGATCCCCCGCGTAGCCTCTAGCAGGCTGTAGGGGCAAGTGCTGTTAGTAGCACCTACACACAGACAAAGATCCCCCGTGTAGCCTCTAGCAGGCTGTAGGGGCAAGTGCTGTTAGTAGCAGCACCTACACACAGACAAAGATCCCCCGCGTAGCCTCTAGCAGGCTGTAGGGGCAAGTGCTGTTAGTAGCAGCACTTACACACAGACAAAGATCCCCCGTGTAGCCTCTAGCAGGCTGTAGGGGCAAGTGCTGTTAGTAGCAGCACTTACACACAGACAAAGATCCCCCGTGTAGCCTCTAGCAGGCTGTAGGGGCAAGTGCTGTTAGTAGCACCTACACACAGACAAAGATCCCCCGTGTAGCCTCTAGCAGGCTGTAGGGGCAAGTGCTGTTAGTAGTAGCGTGTTGGTAATCACAGGCCCATGGGCTGCACACAAATCTAGCAGCCTCCTACCGTTGTTATCGATCTGATCTGGCCCATGCCTTCCAGTCACTCCAGACCAGGCGCCAGCATCATGACCAACTCGGGCATTGAAGATGACTCTATCCCGAGGGGCCACTTTAGCCAGCACCTGTGACAGGAGGTCATAGAAGGCGTCTGACTCATCGGCTTTGCCTGCATCCCTCCACGGATGTTCGTCTTCGGTGGGGGCATAAGTCACCACGACCATCACTCCTCGCCTCTGGTTGATGGGAAGGCGAGCCCCAAGTAGCCTGGGGCTTACAGCTTCCCACACCTCACCGCCACGCTCCCACGCCCCCTTCATTATTTTGTTCAGAAGAAGAGCCACTCCCTGTTTTTTGGAAGTCTCCTGCCCCGAGTAGAGGACTGTCCACCCCTCATGGTGACAGGAGCGACTGCCTCCAACTGCCCAGTAGCGTCCTTCACGAGCCTCCTCCACAGAGGCCGATCTTGACACCGCTGGTACCAGTCATCGGCAAGTCCACTCAGCTCCACGTCCTCCTGTACCACGTCACTCCATCTCTTCTCTAGCCCGTGTCACTCACACACTCACCCACTCACTCACCCACTCATTCACTCACTCACCCACTCACTCACCCACTCAGCTCCACGTCCTCCTGTACCACATCACTCCATCTCTTCTCTAGCCCGTGCCGCGCCCGTTTAGCCCCCTCGATCCGGCCGAACAAAAGCTGTTTAGGCATGCGGTGGCTGGGCATGCGGGCTACATGACCCAGCCAACGCAGCCTTGCCTGCCGGAGGAGCTCACCGATGGGACTTTGCCCAGATCTTTCAAGGATTTGTGAGCTCCTCACACAATCCAGCCTGGTTAAACCCAGGATGGATCGTAGGCAGGCCAGCCTAAATGTTTCCAACCGGCGAAGATGCTCCACTAGGGGGGTCCACGTTTCGCAAGCGTAGAGAAGGGAGGGAATGACCGTGGCCGAGAAGACCTGAAGCTTCGTGCGGAGCGACGGACCAGGTAGCTTCCACACAGCGTTACGCAACCGATGAAAAGATAATTCCGCTCGACTGATTCGGAGTGAGACCTATGCTGTGCAGTTTAACAGCACATCACACACACACGTACACAACAACAACAACCGCCATTCGCCACTTAGTGGCGGTGACGTCACCACGACGCTTGTGCCAGGCCATGTGCACCTTGAGGCTACCACGTGAAATGTCGAACGCCCGCTGGCAGGAGGTCACGGGGCAGACCCAGCAGGTGCCACTGGTCGACTGACCGAGATGACCGAGATGACTGGCTGATGCACCACCTGTGCCCCCTACTGTGCCAACTTGCTGTGCTTTAGCCACCCGGCGCTCCGCTCGTTGTTGTGAGCGTCGCTCCTCCGCCCTCCGTTGTTGTTGGAGGGCGACTGCCTCCAACTGCCCAGTAGCGTCCTTCACGAGCCTCCTCCACTGAGGCCGATCTTGACACCGCTGGTACCAGTCATCGGCAAGTCCACTCAGCTCCACGTCCTCCTGTACCACGTCACTCCATCTCTTTTCTAGCCCGTGCCGCGCCCGTTTAGCCCCCTCCCCACACACACAGTGCGCTAACCACAGACTCACCACAGAGACCCACAGACTCACCACACAGAGACCCACAGACTCACCACACAGAGACCCACAGACTCACCACACAGAGACCCACAGACTCACCACACAGAGACCCACAGACTCACCACACAGAGACCCACAGACTCACCACACAGAGACCCACAGACTCACCACACAGAGACCCGCAGACTCACCACACAGAGACCCGCAGACTCACCACACAGAGACCCGCAGACTCACCACACAGAGACCCGCAGACTCACCACACAGAGACCCACATACTCACCACACAGAGACCCACAGACTCACCACACAGAGACCCGCAGACTCACCACACAGAGACCCACAGACTCACCACACAGAGACCCGCAGACTCACCACACAGAGACCCGCAGACTCACCACACAGAGACCCTGGACACACACACGTCAAATCCTCACCCCTTCTCACCCCCCTTCTTGTCCTTCCCCCCCCCCCCCGTGCCCCTCCCCCCCCGTGCCCCCCCCGTGGCCCCCCCGTGCTCCCCCCGTGCCCCCCCCTCACCTCAGGTGGGATCCAGAACTCCGCATGACACCTGAGCAGGCGCTGGCTCACGGCTGGCTCCAGGGCGATGACAACATCACCACCAGCCCCAGCAGGGCCCTACCCAGCACCAGCAGAGACATCTCCAGCCCCATCAGGGACATCCCCAGTACCATCAGGGACATCTCCACCACCATCAGGGCCCTACCCAGCACCAGCAGAGACATCTCCACCACCATCAGGGACATCCCCAGCACCAGCAGAGACATCTCCAGTACCATCAGGGACATCTCCAGTACCTTCAGGGACATCCCCAGTACCATCAGGGACATCCCCAGTACCAGCAGAGACATCTCCAGCCCCAGCAGGGCCCTACCCAGCACCAGCAGAGACATCCCCACCACCACCAGGGACATCCCCAGTACCATCAGGGACATCTCCAGCCCCAGCAGGGGCATCACCGGAGTTGTGAAGCCGCGGTAAGGCTCGCTCTGTGTGTGTGGGTCTCTGTGGGTCTCTGTGGGTCTCTGTGGGTCTCTGTGGGTCTCTATGAGTGTGAGTCTCTGTGGGTCTCTGTGAGTGTCTTTGTGGGTCTCTGTGAGTGTGGGTCTCTGTGGGTCTCTATGAGTGTGGGTCTCTGTGGGTCTCTGTGGGTCTCTGTGGGTCTCTATGAGTGTGAGTCTCTGTGGGTCTTTGTGGGTCTGTGAGTGTGGGTCTGTATGAGTATGGGTCTCTGTGGGTCTCTGTGGGTCTCTGTGGGTCTCTGTGGGTCTCTATGAGTGTGAGTCTCTGTGGGTCTCTGTGGGTCTCTGTGAGTGTCTTTGTGGGTCTCTGTGAGTGTGGGTCTCTGTGGGTCTCTGTGGGTCTGTATGAGTATGGGTCTCTGTGGGTCTCTGTGGGTCTCTGTGGGTCCCTGTGGGTCTCTGTGGGTCTCTATGAGTGTGAGTCTCTGTGGGTCTCTGTGAGTGTCTTTGTGGGTCTCTGTGAGTGTGGGTCTCTGTGGGTCTCTATGAGTGTGGGTCTCTGTGGGTCTCTGTGGGTCTCTGTGGGTCTCTATGAGTGTGAGTCTCTGTGGGTCTCTGTGGGTCTCTGTGAGTGTCTTTGTGGGTCTCTGTGAGTGTGGGTCTCTGTGGGTCTCTATGAGTGTGGGTCTCTGTGGGTCTCTGTGGGTCTCTGTGAGTGTCTTTGTGGGTCTCTGTGAGTGTGGGTCTCTGTGGGTCTCTATGAGTGTGGGTCTCTGTGGGTCTCTGTGGGTCTCTGTGTCTTTGTGGGTCTCTGTGGGTCTCTGTGAGTCTCTGTGGGTCTCTGTGGGTCTCTGTGAGTGTGGGTCTCTGTGGGTCTCTGTGAGTGTGGGTCTCTATGAGTGTGGGTCTCTGTGGGTCTCTGTGAGTGTGGGTCTCTATGAGTGTGGGTCTCTGTGGGTCTCTATGAGTGTGGGTCTCTGAGTGTGGGTCTCTGTGGGTCTCTGTGAGTGTGGGTCTCTATGAGTGTGGGTCTCTGTGAGTCTCTATGAGTGTGGGTCTCTATGAGTGTGGGTCTCTGTGGGTCTCTGTGAGTGTGGGTCTCTATGAGTGTGGGTTTCTGTGGGTTTCTATGAGTGTGGGTCTCTATGAGTGTGGGTCTCTGTGGGTCTCTGTGAGTGTGGGTCTCTATGAGTGTGGGTCTCTGTGGGTCTCTATGAGTGTGGGTCTCTATGAGTGTGGGTCTCTGTGGGTCTCTGTGAGTGTGGGTCTCTATGAGTGTGGGTCTCTGTGGGTCTCTGTGGGTCTCTATGAGTGTGGGTCTCTATGAGTGTGGGTCTCTGTGGGTCTCTGTGGGTCTCTGTGGGTCTCTATGAGTGTGGGTCTCTATGAGTGTGGGTCTCTGTGGGTCTCTGTGGGTCTCTGTGGGTATCTGTGGGTTTCTATGAGTGTGGGTCTCTATGAGTGTGAGTCTCTGTGGGTCTCTGTGGGTCTCTGTGGGTCTCCGTGGGTCTCTATGAGTGTGGGTCTCTGTGGGTCTCTGTGGGTCTCTGTGGGTCTCTATGAGTGTGGGTCTCTGTGGGTCTCTATGAGTATGGGTCTCTGTGGGTCTCTGTGGGTCTCTGTGAGTGTGGGTCTGTATGAATATGGGTCTGTATGAGTGTGAGTCTCTGTGGGTCTCTGTGAGTCTCTGTGAGTCTCTGTGGGTCTCTGTGAGTCTCTGTGAGTCTCTGTGGGTCTCTGTGAGTCTCTCTGTGGGTCTCTGTGGGTCTCTGTGGGTCTCTGTGAGTCTCTGTGAGTGTCTTTGTGGGTCTCTGTGGGTCTCTGTGAGTCTCTCTGTGGGTCTCTGTGAGTCTCTCTGTGGGTCTCTGTGAGTCTCTGTGGGTCTCTGTGGGTCTCTGTGGGTCTCTAGGAGTATGGGTCTCTGTGAGTCTCTCTGTGGGTCTCTGTGGGTCTCTGTGGGTCTCTGTGAGTCTCTGTGAGTGTCTTTGTGGGTCTCTGTGGGTCTCTGTGAGTCTCTCTGTGGGTCTCTGTGGGTCTCTGTGGGTCTCTATGAGTATGGGTCTCTGTGGGTCTCTGTGAGTCTCTGCGGGTCTCTGTGAGTGTGGGTCTCTATGAGTATGGGTCTGTGGGTCTCTGTGGGTCTCTATGAGTATGGGTCTCTGTGGGTCTCTGTGGGTCTCTGTGGGTCTCTGTGGGTCTCTGTGAGTCTCTGTGAGTCTCTGTGGGTCTCTGTGTGTCTCTGTGAGTCTCTGTGAGTCTCTGTGAGTCTCTGTGGGTCTCTGTGAGTCTCTGTGGGTCTCTGTGGGTCTCTGTGGGTCTCTGTGGGTCTCTGTGGGTGTCTACGAGTCTCTGTGAGTCTCTGTGAGTCTCTGTGGGTCTCTGTGAGTCTCTGTGAGTCTCTGTGGGTCTCTGTGGGTCTCTGTGGGTCTCTGTGGGTTTCTGTGGGTCTCTGTGAGTCTCTGTGGGTCTCTGTGAGTCTCTGTGGGTCTCTGTGGGTCTCTGTGGGTTTCTGTGGGTCTCTGTGGGTCTCTGTGGGTCTCTGTGAGTCTCTGTGGGTCTCTGTGGGTCTCTGTGGGTCTCTGTGAGTCTCTGTGGGTCTCTGTGAGTCTCTGTGGGTCTCTGTGGGTCTCTGTGGGTCTCTGTGGGTTTCTGTGGGTCTCTGTGAGTCTCTGTGGGTCTCTGTGAGTCTCTGTGGGTCTCTGTGGGTCTCTGTGGGTTTCTGTGGGTCTCTGTGGGTCTCTGTGGGTCTCTGTGAGTCTCTGTGGGTCTCTGTGGGTCTCTGTGGGTCTCTGTGGGTCTCTGTGGGTCTCTGTGGGTCTCTGTGGGTCTCTGTGAGTCTCTGTGGGTCTCTGTGAGTCTCTGTGAGTCTCTGTGAGTCTCTGTGGGTCTCTGTGAGTCTCTGTGGGTCTCTGTGGGTCTCTGTGAGTCTCTGTGGGTCTCTGTGAGTCTCTGTGGGTCTCTGTGGGTCTCTGTGGGTGTCTACGAGTCTCTGTGGGTCTCTGTGAGTCTCCGTGGGTCTCTGTGAGTCTCTGTGTGTCTCTGTGGGTCTCTGTGGGTCTCTGTGAGTCTCTGTGGGTCTCTGTGGGTCTCTGTGGGTCTCTGTGGGTTTCTGTGGGTCTCTGTGAGTCTCTGTGGGTCTCTGTGAGTCTCTGTGGGTCTCTGTGGGTCTCTGTGGGTTTCTGTGGGTCTCTGTGGGTCTATGTGGGTCTCTGTGGGTCTCTGTGAGTCTCTGTGGGTCTCTGTGAGTCTCTGTGGGTCTCTGTGGGTCTCTGTGGGTTTCTGTGGGTCTCTGTGGGTCTCTGTGGGTCTCTGTGGGTCTCTGTGGGTCTCTGTGAGTCTCTGTGGGTCTCTGTGAGTGTCTCTGTGGGTCTCTGTGGGTCTCTGTGGGTCTCTGTGAGTGTCTCTGTGGGTCTCTGTGGGTCTCTGTGGGTCTCTGTGAGTGTCTCTGTGAGTCTCTGTGGGTCTCTGTGGGTGTCTCTGTGGGTCTCTGTGGGTGTCTCTGTGGGTCTCTGTGGGTCTCTGTGGGTCTCTGTGGGTCTCTGTGAGTGTCTCTGTGGGTCTCTGTGGGTCTCTGTGGGTCTCTGTGGGTCTCTGTGGGTCTCTGTGAGTCTCTGTGGGTCTCTGTGAGTCTCTGTGGGTCTCTGTGAGTGTCTCTGTGAGTCTCTGTGGGTCTCTGTGGGTCTCTGTGGGTCTCTGTGCGTGTCTATGTGAGTCTCTGTGGGTCTCTGTGGGTCTCTGTGAGTCTCTGTGAGTGTCTCTGTGGGTCTCTGTGAGTGTCTCTGTGGGTCTCTGTGGGTCTCTGTGGGTCTCTGTGGGTCTCTGTGGGTCTCTGTGAGTGTCTCTGTGGGTCTCTGTGGGTCTCTGTGGGTCTCTGTGGGTCTCTGTGGGTCTCTGTGGGTCTCTGTGGGTGTCTACGAGTCTGTAGAAACACGTCTTTGCCTCTCTCTCCACAGAACTCAGCCGGAGGAGAGGCTCCCATCATCATCATCATCATCATCCTCCTCCACCTCATCATCATCATCATCGGAGGAGGAGGAGGAGACAGATGAGAAGGAGGAGGAGACAGATGATGAGATGGATGAAGAGATGGATGAGGAGATGGATGATGAGATGGATGAGGAGGATGAGATGGATGAGGAGGATGAGATGGAGGAGGAGGACAATGAGGACGAGGATCAGGAGGAGGAGGAGGAGGAGGCAGAGGTGGAGGATAAGACGGAGAAGGTGGAGGAGGTGGAGGAGGTGGTGGCCGTGGTGCAAGAGGTCGAGACGAAGGTGGTGGTGGAGGAGGTGGAGGAGGTCGTGGTGCAAGAGGTGGAGACGAAGGTGGTGGTGCAAGAGGTCGAGACGAAGGTGGAGGTGGAGGAGGTGGAGGAGGTGGTGGAGGAGGTGGAGGATGAGAAGCAGCAGCAGCAGCAGCAGCAGCAGCAGGAGGATGAGATGGAGATGGAGAAGATGAAGAGGCGAGGGGGACTGGCCCAAGTGGGCGAGGCGCTCCGCTCACTCCGCTCATTCCTGCGCTGCCTGCTGCTGTGTGGTGGACGGCCCACGGCACAGTAGCAGTGGTGGTGGTGGTGGTGCAGCAACACCACACGCACCACCCACCCATCCACCCCGGGACACCACACACACCCAGCCACACACAGCCACACACAGCCACACCCAGCCACACACAGCCACACCCAGCCACACCCAGCCACAAACAGCCACACCCAGCCACACACAGCCACACACAGCCACACACAGCCACACACAGCCACACTCAGCCACACCCAGCCACACACAGCCACACACAGCCACACCCAGCCACACACAGCCACACACAGCCACACACAGCCACACACACCCAGCCACACACACCCAGACACACACACCCAGCCACACACACCCAGCCACACACACCCAGCCACACACAGCCACACACAGCCACACACAGCCACACACAGCCACACCCAGCCACACACAGCCACACACAGCCACACACAGCCACACTCAGCCACACCCAGCCACACCCAGCCACACACAGCCACACACAGCCACACCCAGCCACACACAGCCACACCCAGCCACACCCAGCCACACACAGCCACACCCAGCCACACACAGCCACACACAGCCACACCCAGCCACACACAGCCACACCCAGCCACACCCAGCCACACACACCCACTCACACACCCAGCCACACACACACTCACACACCCACTCACACACCCAGCCACACACACACTCACACACCCAGCCACACACAGCCACACACAGCCACACCCAGCCACACCCAGCCACACACAGCCACACCCAGCCACACAGCCACACACAGCCACACCCAGCCACACCCAGCCACACACAGCCACACCCAGCCACACCCAGCCACACACAGCCACACCCAGCCACACCCAGCCACACACCCAGCCACACACAGCCACACACAGCCACACACCCAGCCACACACAGCCACACCCAGCCACACACAGCCACACACCCAGCCACACACAGCCACACACAGCCACACACAGCCACACACACCCAGCCACACCCAGCCACACCCAGCCACACCCAGCCACACACAGCCACACATAGCCACACACAGCCACACACACCCAGCCACACACAGCCACACACAGCCACACCCAGCCACACACAGCCACACACAGCCACACACAGCCACACACAGCCACACACAGCCACACACAGCCACACACTCCCAGCCACACACAGCCACACCCAGCCACACACAGCCACACACACCCAGCCACACACAGCCACACCCAGCCACACACAGCCACACACACCCAGCCACACACAGCCACACACAGCCACACAAAGCCACACACACCCAGCCACACACAGCCACACCCAGCCACAGACACCCAGCCACACACAGACACACACAGCCACACCCAGCCACACACAGCCACACACACCCAGCCACACCCAGCCACACACAGCCACACACAGCCACACACAGCCACACACACCCAGCCACACCCAGCCACACACAGCCACACACAGCCACACACGGCCACACACACCCAGCCACACACAGCCACACCCAGCCACACACACCCAGCCACACCCAGCCACACACAGCCACACCCAACCACACACACCCAGCCACACCCAGCCACACACAGCCACACACACCCAGCCACACACAGCCACACACAGCCACACCCAGCCACACACACCCAGCCACACCCAGCCACACACAGCCACACACAGCCACACACAGCCACACACAGCCACACACACCCAGCCACACACAGCCACACCCAGCCACACAGAGCCACACCCAGCCACACACAGCCACACACACCCAGCCACACACAGCCACACACAGCCACACACACCCAGCCACACACAGCCACACACAGCCACACCCAGCCACACACACCCAGCCACACACAGCCACACACAGCCACACCCAGCCACACACAGCCACACACACCCAGCCACACCCAGCCACACACAGCCACACACAGCCACACACAGCCACACACACCCAGCCACACACAGCCACACACAGCCACACACAGCCACACACACCCAGCCACACACAGCCACACCCAGCCACACACAGCCACACACACCCAGCCACACATAGCCACACACAGCCACACCCAGCCACACACAGCCACACACACCCAGCCACACACAGCCACACACAGCCACACACAGCCACACACAGCCACACACACCCAGCCACACACAGCCACACACAGCCACACACAGCCACACACACCCAGCCACACCCAGCCACACACACACTCACACACCCAGCCACACACAGCCACACACACCCAGCCACACACACCCACTCACTCACTCAGCCACACACACCACACACACACCCAGCCACACACACCCACTCACACACCCAGCCACACACACCCACTCACTCACTCAGCCACACACACCACACACACACCCAGCCACACACACCCACTCACTCACTCAGCCACACACACCACACACACACCCAGCCACACACACCCACTCACTCACTCAGCCACACACACCACACACACACCCAGCCACACACACCCACTCACACACCCAGCCACACACCACCCCACACACTGCACCACATACACTCAGCCACACTAACTCACTCAGCCACACTGACACACACCCAGCCACACACTAATACCACACACACCACACCACACTCGGCCACACACACACACACCACATACTCACCCCACCACACACACACACTCACACCCAGCCACACACTGCACCACACACACACACACCACACACACCACACACACACACACCACACACACCACACACACCACACACACCACACACACACACACCACACACACACTCACACCACACACACCACACTCAGCCACACACCACACTCACACCACACCATACACCACACACACACCCAGCCACACCCAGCCACACACTACACACTCACACCACACACATCACACATACCACACACACACCGCACACACACCACATACACACACACCACACACACACACCACACACACTACACACACACCACACACACTCACACCACACACACTCACACCACACACCACACCATACACCACACACACACCCAGCCACACACCGCACCACACACACACACCCAGCCACACACCCCACCACACACACACACCCAGCCACACACCCCACCACACACACACACCCAGCCACACACCGCACCACACACACACACCCAGCCACACACCCCACCACACACACACACCCAGCCACACACCGCACCACACACACACACCCAGCCACACACCGCACCACACACACACACCCAGCCACACACCGCACCACACACACACACCCAGCCACACACCGCACCACACACTCACACCCAGCCACACACCCACACCGCACCACACACACACTCAGCCACACACACACACACACACACTCTCACTCCGCACAAACTCACACCGCACCACACACACACTCACACCGCACCACACACACACACACAGCCACTCAGCCACACACACACACACACACCCAGCCACACACTCACACACCCAGCCACACATATACACACTCAGCCACACACACACACACTCAGCCACACACACACGCCCAGCCACACACACACACACTCAGCCACACACACACACTCAGCCACACACAAACACACTCAGCCACACACACACACACACCCAGCCACACACTCACACACAACAACAACCGCCATTCGCCACTAAGTGGCGGTGACGTCACCACGACGCTTGTGCCAGGCCATGTGCACCTTGAGGCCACGTGAAGTGTCGAACGCCCGCTGGCAGGAGGTCACGGGGCAGACCCAGGTGCCACGGGTCGACTGACCGAGATGACCGAGATGACTGGCTGATGCACCACCTGTGCCCCCTACTGTGCCAACTTGCTGTGCTTTAGCCACCCGGCGCTCCGCTCGTTGTTGTGAGCGTCGCTCCTCCGCCCTCCGTTGTTGTTGGAGGGCGACTGCCTCCAACTGCCCAGTAGCGTCCTTCACGAGCCTCCTCCACTGAGGCCGATCTTGACACCGCTGGTACCAGTCATCGGCAAGTCCACTCAGCTCCACGTCCTCCTGTACCACATCACTCCATCTCTTCTCTAGCCCGTGCCGCGCCCGTTTAGCCCCCTCGATCCGGCCGAACAAAAGCTGTTTAGGCATGCGGTGGCTGGGCATGCGGGCTACATGACCCAGCCAACGCAGCCTTGCCTGCCGGAGGAGCTCACACACCCAGCCACACACACACACACCCAGCCACACACATACACACTCAGCCACACACACACTCAGCCACACACACACGCCCAGCCACACACACACTCAGCCACACACACCACACACACACACCCTTAGCCACACACACACTCAGCCACACACACACACACACTCAGCCACACTCACCACACACACTCAGCCACACACACACACGCCCAGCCACACACACCACACACACACACACTCAGCCACACACACACACTCAGCCACATACACACACTCAGCCACACACACACGCCCAGCCACACACACACACTCAGCCACACACACACTCACCACACACTCACACAGAACCACACACACTCACCCCACACACACACTCACACCACACTCAGCCACTCACACCACATACACACTCAGCCACACACACCACACACACACTCAGCAACACACACACACTCACACCCAGCCGCACACACCACACACTACACACTCAGTCACACACACTCACACCACACACCACACACACCCAACCACACACCACACACACCACACGACACACACATTCACACCACACACACCCAACCACACACACTCACACCACACACACCCCACACACACCACACACACCCCACACACACTCACTCCACACACATTCACACCACACACACCCAACCACACACCACACACATTCACACCACACACACCCAACCACACACACTCACACCACACACACCCAACCACACACCACACACATCCAACCACACACCACACACACCCCACACACACCACACACACCCCACACACACTCCACACACATTCACACCACACACACACTCAGCCCACACACCACACACACCCAACCACACACACACTCACTCCACACACACACCACACACACCCAACCACACACCACACACACTAACACCACACACACTCAGCCCACACACCCAACCACACACCACACACACTAACACCACACACACTCAGCCCACACACCGCACCACTGACCCCACCACACACACACACACCCAGCCACACACCACACACACTGATCCCACACCACACACTCTCACACACACACCACACTCACTCACACACACACCACACTCACTCACACACACACACACCCCACCACACACACACTCACCCCACCACACACACTCACCACACACACACTCACCCCACACCACACACTCTCACACACACACCACACACCCAGCCACACACACACACACACACACTCACCCCACACTCACCCCACCACACCACACACACACTCACCCCACCACACACACCGCACACACTCACCCCACCACTCACCCCACCACACACTCACCCCACCACACACACTCACCACACCCACACTCACCCCACACCACACACTCTCCCCACACACACACACCCCACACACACACACCGTACACACACACCGTACACACTCACCCAGCCACACACACACTCACACACACCACACTCTCACACACCCCACCACACCCAGCCACACACACACTCACACACCCAGCCCACACACACCCCACCACACACACCCCACACACACACACCGTACACACTCACCCCACCACACACACACTCAGCCACACACACACTCACACACTCAGCCACACACACACTCACCCAGCCACACACACCACACTCTCACACACCCAGCCACACACACACACCCCACACACACACCACACTCACACACACCCTCACACACACACACTCACCCCACCACACCACACACACCGCACACACCCCACCACACACACACTCACCCCACGCTTACTCCACCACACACTCACCCCACACACACACCACACACACCCCACCACACACACTCACCCCACCACTCACCCCACTACACACTCACCACACACACACTCACCCCACGCTTACTCCACCACACACTCACCCCACACACACACCACACACACCCCACCACACACACTCACCCCACCACTCACCCCACTACACACTCACCCCACCACACACACTCACCCCACACACACTGACCACACACACACTCACCCCACACACACTCACCACACACACACTTACCCCACCACACACACTCACCCCACCACTCACCCCACTACACACTCACCCCACACACACTCACCCCACACCACACACTCTCCCCACACACACACCCCACACACACACTCACCCCACACACACACTCACCCCACACACACACACACCCCACACACACACTCACCCCACACACACACCACACACACCCCACCACACACACTCACCCCACCACTCACCCCACTACACACTCACCACACACTCACCCCACACACACACTCACCCCACACACACACACACCCCACACACACACACACCCCACACACACCCCACCACACACACTCACCCCACCACTCACCACACTACACACTCACCCCACACACACTCACCCCACACCACACACTCTCCCCACACACACACCCCACACACACACTCACCCCACACACACCGTACACACTCACCCAGCCACACACACACTCACACACACCACACTCTCACACACCCCACCACACCCAGCCACACACACACTCACACACCCAGCCCACACACACCCCACACACACACACACCCCACACACACACTCACCCCACACACACACTCACCCCACACACACACTCACCCCACACACACACACACCCCACACACACACTCACCCCACACACACACTCACCCCACACACACACACACCCCACACACACACTCACCCCACACACACACACACACCCCACACACACACACACCCCACACACACACTCACCCCACACACACACACACCCCACACACACACACACCCCACACACACACTCCCCCCACACACACACACACCCCACACACACACTCACCCCACACACACACTCACCCCACACACACACACACCCCACACACACACTCCCCCCACACACACACACACCCCACACACACACTCACCCCATACACACACTCACCCCACACACACACACACCCCACACACACACTCACCCCACACACACACTCACCCCACACACACACACACCCCACACACACACACCCCCCACACACACACACCCCACACACACACACACCCCACACACACACACACCCCACACACACACTCACCCCACACACACACTCACCCCACACACACACACACCCCACACACACACTCCCCCCACACACACACACACCCCACACACACACTCACCCCACACACACACTCACCCCACACACACACTCCCCCCACACACACTCACCCCACACACACACTCACCCCACACACACACCCCACACACACACACCCCCCACACACACACTCACCCCACACACACACTCACTCCACACACACACTCACCCCACACACACACACACCCCACACACACACTCACCCCACACACACACACACACCCCACACACACACTCACCCCACACACACACACACCCCACACACACACTCACCCCACACACACACACACACACACCCACACACACACACACCCCACACACACACTCACCCCACACACACACTCACCCCACACCACACACTCTCCCCACACACACACACACCCCACACACCCCACACACACACTCACCCCACACACACACTCACCCCACACACACACACACCCCACACACACACTCACCCCACACACACACTCACCCCACACACACACACACCCCACACACACACTCACCCCACACACACACACACCCCACACACACACACACCCCCCACACACACACTCACCCCACACACACACACACCCCACACACACACTCACCCCACACACACACACACCCCACACACACACACACCCCACACTACACACTCACCCCACACACACTCACCCCACACCACACACTCTCCCCACACACACACACACCCCACACACCCCACACACACACTCACCCCACACACACACTCACCCCACACACACACACACCCCACACACACACTCACCCCACACACACACACACCCCACACACACACACACCCCCCACACACACACTCACCCCACACACACACACACCCCACACACACACTCACCCCACACACACACACACCCCACACACACACACACCCCCCACACACACACTCACCCCACACACACACACACCCCACACACACACACACCCCACACACACACACACCCCACACACACACTCACCCCACACCACACACTCTCTCCACACACACACACACCCCACACACCCCACACACACACTCCCCCCACACACACACACCCCACACACACTCACCCCACACACACACTCACCCCACACACACACTCACCCCACACACACACACACCCCACACACACACACACCCCACACACACACTCACCCCACACACACACACACCCCACACACACACTCACCCCACACACACACTCACCCCACACACACACTCAGCCACACACACACTCACACACTCAGCCACACACACACTCACCCAGCCACACACACCACACTCTCACACACCCAGCCACACACACACACCCCACACACACACCACACTCACACACACCCCACACACCCCACACACACACTCACCCCACACACACACACTCACCCCACACACACACTCACCCCACACACACACACACACCCCACACACACACACACCCCACACACACACTGCTGTCACTCCTCACAGCAGGATGATGATGATGATGAGGGAGCGAGCTCGCCACGTGGTTTCCCAGACACGTGGAGGGGCAATGGCGGCCTGGTTCAGGCACAAGCCTGCCTAGCTAGGCCCGCCACGTGATGTGTGTCACAAACGAAAACGTTATAATTTAAACCGTGTACATGATATCGTAGTTTTGTATGTTGCCATTGTAAATATTATAAGCCTTGTAAGAGGGTTGTTATCGCGCATAAAGTCACCAGGACGTGAGATTTTGTGGTTTGGTGACATCGATTGTCATTGACGTGTGGGGTGTCTGGGTTCATCATGTCCCGTGACCTCCTCCTCATGCACCTAGCCTGGCACAGCAGTCAACCCATGCACCTAGCCTGGCACAGCAGTCAACCCATGGCACCTAGCCTGGCACAGCAGTCAACCCATGGCACCTGCTGGGTCTATCCCGTGACCTCTTCCTGCACCTAGCCTGGCACAGCAGTCAACCCATGCACCTAGCCTGGCACAGCAGTCAACCCATGCACCTAGCCTGGCACAGCAGTCAACCCATGGCACCTGCTGGGTCTGTCCCATGACCTCCTGCACCTAGCCTGGCACAGCAGTCAACCCATGCACCTAGCCTGGCACAGCAGTCAACCCATGCACCTAGCCTGGCACAGCAGTCGACCCATGGCACCGTTTATTTTAACACGACGCGTGTCCAGTACACTGTTGGTATTATCTTGACGTGTTCATACCCATTCATTTAAATATTAAGGACGTTTTTTTTTTGTTTGGCTGGAACGAAGAAAGCCCTTGAACGCATTTTCCTGAACGACCCAAATAATTTCGATTTAAAGCTTTCGTGACTGCAGCAGGGATTCATCTTCTTGGTTCTTTCGGTAAAGTCACGTAGAAGGGAAGTAATAAAATAATAAAAATAAAACATAATAAAACAATTCTCACGACGTTTCGGCAGCCATCCTCATGAGGATGGCTGCTTGCGTTGTGGCCGAAACGTCGTGAGAATTGTTTTATTATGTTTTATTTTTATTATTTTATTACTTCCCTTCTACGTGACCCAAATAACTTGACACGAACTCCCAATACGCAGCAGGTGTCAGGGTCGGGAGCAAACCCACACACGACCTCCTGTACACCGGGTGAGGTAGTTAACATCTCCTAGCCACTGAGGCGCAACACGGTTAACATTGAGATCTCGTTGTGTGTGCACGTGTGTGCACGTGTGTGTGTGTGTGCACGTGTGTGTGTGTGTGTGCACGTGTGTGTGTGCACGTGTGTGTGTGTGTGTGCACGTGTGTGCACGTGTGTGTGTGTGTGCACGTGTGTGTGTGTGTGTGCACGTGTGTGTGTGCACGTGTGTGTGTGTGTGCACGTGTGTGTGTGTGTGTGCACGTGTGTGTGTGTGTGTGTGCACGTGTGTGTGTGTGTGTGTGCACGTGTGTGTGTGTGTGCACGTGTGTGTGTGTGTGTGCACGTGTGTGTGTGTGTGCACGTGTGTGTGTGCACGTGTGTGTGTGCACGTGTGTGTGCACGTGTGCACGTGTGTGTGTGTGCACGTGTGTGTGTGCACGTGTGTGTGTGTGCACGTGTGTGTGTGTGCACGTGTGTGTGTGTGTGTGCACGTGTGTGTGTGTGCACGTGTGTGTGTGTGTGCACGTGTGTGTGTGTGCACGTGTGTGTGTGTGCACGTGTGTGTGTGCACGTGTGTGTGTGCACGTGTGTGTGTGTGTGCACGTGTGTGTGTGTGCACGTGTGTGTGTGTGCACGTGTGTGTGTGTGCACGTGTGTGTGTGTGTGCACGTGTGTGTGTGTGAACGTGTGTGTGTGTGCACGTGTGTGTGTGTGTGTGTGTGCACGTGTGTGTGTGCACGTGTGTGTGTGTGTGTGTGTGCACGTGTGTGTGTGTGTGCACGTGTGTGTGTGTGTGCACGTGTGTGTGTGTGTGCACGTGTGTGTGTACACGTGTGTGTGTGTGCACGTGTGTGTGTGTGTGCACGTGTGTGTGTGTGTGTGTACACGTGTGTGTGTGTGTGCACGTGTGTGTGTGTGCACGTGTGTGTGTGTGTGCACGTGTGTGTACACGTGTGTGTGTGTGTGTGTGCACGTGTGTGTGTGTGTGTGCACGTGTGTGTGTGTGTGTGTGTGCACGTGTGTGTGTGTGCACGTGTGTGTGTGTGTGCACGTGTGTGTGTGTACACATGTGTGTGTGCACGTGTGTGTGTGCACGTGTGTGTGTGCACGTGTGTGTGTGTGTGCACGTGTGTGTGTGTGCACGTGTGTGTGTACGTGTGTGTGTGTGCACGTGTGTGTGTGTGCACGTGTGTGTGTGCACGTGTGTGTGTGTGTACACATGTGTGTGTGCACGTGTGTGTGTACGTGTGTGTGTACACGTGTGTGTGTGTGTGCACGTGTGTGTGTGTGCACGTGTGTGTGTACGTGTGTGTGTGTGCACGTGTGTGTGTGTGCACGTGTGTGTGTGCACGTGTGTGTGTGTGTACACATGTGTGTGTGTGTGCACGTGTGTGTGTGCACGTGTGTGTGTGTGTGCACGTGTGTGTGTGTACGTGTGTGTGTGTGCACGTGTGTGTGTGCACGTGTGTGTGTGTGTGCACGTGTGTGTGTGTACGTGTGTGTGTGTGCACGTGTGTGTGTGTGCACGTGTGTGTGTGTGTGTGTACACATGTGTGTGTGTGTGCACGTGTGTGTGTGTGCACGTGTGTGTGTGTGCACGTGTGTGTGTGTGTACACGTGTGTGTGTGTGTGCACGTGTGTGTGTGTGTGCACGTGTGTGTGTGTGCACGTGTGTGTGTGTGCACGTGTGTGTGTGTGTACACGTGTGTGTGTGTGTGCACGTGTGTGTGTGTGCACGTGTGTGTGTGTGCACGTGTGTGTGTGTGTACACGTGTGTGTGTGTGTACACATGTGTGTGTGTGTGCACGTGTGTGTGTGTACGTGTGTGTGTGTGCACGTGTGTGTGTGTGCACGTGTGTGTGTGTGTGCACGTGTGTGTGTGTGCACGTGTGTGTGTGTGCACGTGTGTGTGTGCACGTGTGTGTGTGTGTGCACGTGTGTGTGTGCACGTGTGTGTGTGTGTGCACGTGTGTGTGTGCACGTGTGTGTGTGTGTGCACGTGTGTGTGTGTGTGCACGTGTGTGTGTGTGCACGTGTGTGTGTGTGCACGTGTGTGTGTGTGTGCACGTGTGTGTGTGTGTGCACGTGTGTGTGTGTGTGCACGTGTGTGTGTGTGCACGTGTGTGTGTGTGTGCACGTGTGTGTGTGTGTACACATGTGTGTGTGTGTGCACGTGTGTGTGTGCACGTGTGTGTGTGTGTGCACGTGTGTGTGTGTGTGCACGTGTGTGTGTGTGCACGTGTGTGTGTGTGTGCACGTGTGTGTGTGCACGTGTGTGTGTGTGTGCACGTGTGTGTGTACACGTGTGTGTGTGTGTGCACGTGTGTGTGTGTGTACACATGTGTGTGTGTGTGCACGTGTGTGTGTGTGCACGTGTGTGTGTGTGTGCACGTGTGTGTGTGTGCACGTGTGTGTGTGCACGTGTGTGTGTGTGTGCACGTGTGTGTGTGCACGTGTGTGTGTGTGTGCACGTGTGTGTGTGTGCACGTGTGTGTGTGCACGTGTGTGTGTGTGTGCACGTGTGTGTGTGCACGTGTGTGTGTGTGCACGTGTGTGTGTACACGTGTGTGTGTGTGCACGTGTGTGTGTACACGTGTGTGTGTGTGTACACGTGTGTGTGTGCACGTGTGTGTGTGCACGTGTGTGTGTGCACGTGTGTGTGCACGTGTGTGTGTGTGTGTACACATGTGTGTGTGTGTGCACGTGTGTGTGTGTGCACGTGTGTGTGTGTGTGCACGTGTGTGTGTGCACGTGTGTGTGTGCACGTGTGCACGTGTGTGTGTGCACGTGTGTGTGTGTGTGTGCACGTGTGTGTGTGCACGTGTGTGTGTGTGTGCACGTGTGTGTGTGTGCACGTGTGTGTGTGTGCACGTGTGTGTGTGTGTGCACGTGTGTGTGTGTGTGCACGTGTGTGTGTGCACGTGTGTGTGTGTGTGCACGTGTGTGTGTGTGCACGTGTGTGTGTGCGTGCACGTGTGTGTGTGCACGTGTGTGTGTGCACGTGTGTGTGTGTGCACGTGTGTGTGTGTGTGCACGTGTGTGTGTGTGTGCACGTGTGTGTGTGCACGTGTGTGTGTGTGTGCACGTGTGTGTGTACACGTGTGTGTGCACGTGTGTGTGTGTACACGTGTGTGTGTGTGTGCACGTGTGTGTGTGCACGTGTGTGTGTGCACGTGTGTGTGTACACGTGTGTGTGTGTGTGTACACGTGTGTGTGTGTGTGTGCACGTGTGTGTGTGTGTGCACGTGTGTGTGTGTGCACGTGTGTGTGTGCGTGCACGTGTGTGTGTGCACGTGTGTGTGTGCACGTGTGTGTGTGTGCACGTGTGTGTGTGTGTGCACGTGTGTGTGTGTGTGCACGTGTGTGTGTGTGTACACCTGTGTGTGTGTGTGCACGTGTGTGTGTGCACGTGTGTGTGTGTGTGTGTGCACGTGTGTGTGCACGTGTGTGTGTGTGTGCACGTGTGTGTGCACGTGTGTGTGTGCACGTGTGTGTGTGTACACGTGTGTGTGTGTGTGCACGTGTGTGTGTGTGTGCACGTGTGCGCGTACACGTGTGTGTGTGTGTGTGTGCACGTGTGTGTGCACGTGTGTGTGTGTGTGCACGTGTGTGTGTGTGTGCACGTGTGTGTGTGCACGTGTGTGTACACGTGTGTGTGTGTGTGCACGTGTGTGTGTGTGTGCACGTGTGTGTGTGCACGTGTGTGTACACGTGTGTGTGTGTGTGCACGTGTGTGTGTGTGTGCACGTGTGTGTGTGCACGTGTGTGTGTGTGTGTGTGTGCACGTGTGTGTGCACGTGTGTGTGTGTGCACGTGTGTGTGTGCACCTGTGTGTGTACGTGTGTGTGTGCACGTGTGTGTGTACACGTGTGTGTGTGTGTGCACGTGTGTGTGCACGTGTGTGTGTGTACACGTGTGTGTGTACACGTGTGTGTGTGTGTACACGTGTGTGTGCACGTGTGTGTGTGCACGTGTGTGTGTACACGTGTGTGTGTGCACGTGTGTGTGTGTGTGCACGTGTGTGTGTGTGTACACGTGTGTGTGTGTCTACACATGTGTGTGTGTGCACGTGTGTGTGTGCACGTGTGTGTGTGTGTGTGCACGTGTGTGTGTGCACGTGTGTGTGTGTGTGCACGTGTGTGTGTGTGCACGTGTGTGTGTGTGCACGTGTGTGTGTGTGTGCACGTGTGTGTGTGTGTGCACGTGTGTGTGTGCACGTGTGTGTGTGTGTGCACGTGTGTGTGTGTGCACGTGTGTGTGTGCGTGCACGTGTGTGTGTGCACGTGTGTGTGTGCACGTGTGTGTGTGTGCACGTGTGTGTGTGTGTGCACGTGTGTGTGTGTGTGCACGTGTGTGTGTGCACGTGTGTGTGTGTGTGCACGTGTGTGTGTACACGTGTGTGTGCACGTGTGTGTGTGTACACGTGTGTGTGTGTGTGCACGTGTGTGTGTGCACGTGTGTGTGTGCACGTGTGTGTGTACACGTGTGTGTGTGTGCACGTGTGTGTGTGTGTGTACACGTGTGTGTGTGTGTGTGCACGTGTGTGTGTGTGTGCACGTGTGTGTGTACACCTGTGTGTGTGTGTGCACGTGTGTGTGTGCACGTGTGTGTGTGTGTGTGTGCACGTGTGTGTGCACGTGTGTGTGTGTGTGCACGTGTGTGTGCACGTGTGTGTGTGCACGTGTGTGTGTGTGTGTGTGCACGTGTGTGTGTGTACACGTGTGTGTGTGTGTGCACGTGTGTGTGTGTGTGCACGTGTGCGCGTACACGTGTGTGTGTGTGTGTGTGCACGTGTGTGTGCACGTGTGTGTGTGTGTGCACGTGTGTGTGTGTGTGCACGTGTGTGTGTGCACGTGTGTGTACACGTGTGTGTGTGCACGTGTGTGTGTGTGTGCACGTGTGTGTGTGCACGTGTGTGTACACGTGTGTGTGTGTGTGCACGTGTGTGTGTGTGTGCACGTGTGTGTGTGCACGTGTGTGTGTGTGTGTGCACGTGTGTGTGCACGTGTGTGTGTGTGCACGTGTGTGTGTGCACCTGTGTGTGTACGTGTGTGTGTGCACGTGTGTGTGTACACGTGTGTGTGTGTGTGCACGTGTGTGTGCACGTGTGTGTGTGTGCACGTGTGTGTGTGCACCTGTGTGTGTACGTGTGTGTGTGCACGTGTGTGTGTACACGTGTGTGTGTGTGTGCACGTGTGTGTGTGCACGTGTGTGTGTGTGTACACGTGTGTGTGCACGTGTGTGTGTGCACGTGTGTGTGTACACGTGTGTGTGTGCACGTGTGTGTGTGTGCACGTGTGTGTGTGTGTACACGTGTGTGTGTGTCTACACATGTGTGTGTGTGCACGTGTGTGTGTGCACGTGTGTGTGTGTGTGCACGTGTGTGTGTGCACGTGTGTGTGTGCACGTGTGTGTGTGTGCACGTGTGTGTAGTGCACGTGTGTTTGTGTGCACGTGTGTGTGTGCACGTGTGTGTGTGTGTGCACGTGTGTGTGTGTGCACGTGTGTGTGTGTGTGCACGTGTGTGTGTGTGTGCACGTGTGTGTGTGCACGTGTGTGTGTGTGTGCACGTGTGTGTGTGCACGTGTGTGTGTGCACGTGTGTGTGTGTGTACACGTGTGTGTGTGCACGTGTGTGTGTGTGTGCACGTGTGTGTGTGTGTGTGCATGTGTGTGTGTGTGCACGTGTTTATGGTGACAATGGTGACGATGATGTTGATGGTGATGATGGTCATGGTGATGATGTTGATGGTGATGATGGTCATGGCGATGATGTTGATGGTGATGATGGTCATGGTGATGATGTTGATGGTGATGATGGTCATGGTGATGATGTTGATGGTGATGATGGTCATGGTGACGATGTTGATGGTGATGGTGGTGATGATGGTCATGGTGATGCTGATGATGGTGATGTTGGTCATGGTGACGATGTTGATGGTGATGTTGGTCATGGTGATGATGTTGATGGTGATGATGGTCATGGTGATGCTGATGATGGTGATGTTGGTCATGGTGACGATGTTGATGGTGATGTTGGTCATGGTGATGATGTTGATGGTGATGATGTTGATGGTGATGATGTTGATGGTGATGATGGTCATGGTGATGATGTTGATGGTGATGATGGTCATGGTGATGATGTTGATGGTGATGATGGTCATGGTGACGATGTTGATGGTGATGGTGGTGATGATGGTCATGGTGACGATGTTGATGGTGATGATGGTCATGGTGACGATGTTGATGGTGATGATGGTCATGGTGATGATGTTGATGGTGATGATTGTCATGGTGATGATGTTGATGGTGATGATGGTCATGGTGACGATGTTGATGGTGATGATGGTCATGGTGACGATGTTGATGGTGATGATGGTCATGGTGATGATGTTGATGGTGATGATGGTGATGATGGTCATGGTGATGATGTTGATGGTGATGATGGTCATGCTGATGATGTTGATGGTGATGTTGGTCATGGTGACGATGTTGATGGTGACGATGTTGATGGTGATGTTGGTCATGGTGACGATGTTGATGGTGACGATGTTGATGGTGATGATGGTCATGGTGATGATGTTGATGGTGATGATGGTCATGGTGACGATGTTGATGGTGATGATGGTGATGATGGTCATGGTGACGATGTTGATGGTGATGATGGTCATGGTGACGATGTTGATGGTGATGATGGTGATGATGGTGATGTTGGTCATGGTGACGATGCTGATGGTGATGATGGTCATGGTGACGATGTTGATGGTGATGATTGTCATGGTGACGATGTTGATGGTGACGATGGTCATGTTGGTCATGGTGACGATGTTGATGGTGATGATGCTGATGATGGTGATGTTGGTCATGGTGACGATGTTGATGGTGATGTTGGTCATGGTGATGATGTTGATGGTGATGATTGTCATGGTGATGATGTTGATGGTGATGATGTTGATGGTGATGATGGTGATGAAAATGCAGATATGCGATTAGTACTACTTGTGAAATGCGTAGGAAGTTTGGCGGGGGGTTTAAAGTCATATTATGCCCGTGCATTATGCAGGATTATCAGCATCAAAGGGAGGGGATGGGGGTAGCATTACTAAAGGGAAGGAATGTTAATAGTATGTAGCTGCAGTAACTAAACCACCACGTAAACAACTAAAGTATAAACTACATAAACAACTAAACTATAAACTGCATAGTATCATCAGTATACTTACTATACTCTACAATAAGCTGAGTTTCTAACAGTAAGTAATACATTACAATTCTACGTCGTAAAAAATATAATATGCTTCCATCTAAACTTTATTCTCTTACATCACACGAGTCTACACCGTACTATATACTGCCATAGACAAACCCAACATTAAATCATATACTGTATTGCTATAAACCACCTTATACGTTTTAATATAACACTATGTATCATTCTACCCACCCTACTGTATATCACACTGCTGTACATTCACTATACAATTACTATACTATATATTACTTTGTACATTGTATTAAGCATATAATTTTTAAACTATTTATTATTATACAATCCGCTATACACTATACCATTGACCGTCGCGTGAAAGATACTAAGAGGAAGCAACGAAATATGTCAATGGGAGTGTGGTGATAGGAGACTTGCAGCGGAACAAAGAATCCATTCCCTGCGGAGAATACAAAATATATAGTCAATGCCAGTGAGTGGACTACGGTCTGAAAGTCACCGTAAACGTGAACACAATCATTAAAGATCCGAAATGGTTTATTACGTCCTTCCAATGATTGCTGAGCCAGAATCCATCTTCTCGGTTGAAATTGTCTCTGTGTTTGTATATGTGGATCGCCTCATGAACGAATCTCTCATGGTAGCCAGATGGCTTGCAGAGAACCTCTGTCTCGGAGAAGTCAATGTCATGTGAGCCCACTGAATTGTAACAGTGATCTGCCACGGCTGAGGTGTTAGTCCTACCGTGTTTTAGATCAGCTTTATGTTCACGGATGCGGTCCGAGACATGTCGTTTGGTTTCCCCAATGTAACTGCTACCACAGAGGCAACTTAGTTTGTAGACGCCAGGGTACTGTATGTCTGGAACCACATCTTTTACAGACGGGACCAGATCACGGATTTTATGTACTGTGTTGAATCGGACCTGGATCTTGTGTTTAATCAGGATTTTGGAGATCTTTTTTGTGACCCCAGCAATGTAGGGTAAGGTGATGGTCTTGAAAGGCTCCTCAGCAGGATCCTTCTTGATGGTTGGAGTGATGGCCTTGCGGATTGTGTAGTCGGAGTAACCGTTAGCCTTGAGAGCTTGGCGTACGTGTTTGAGTTCACTGGCAATGTGTTCCTGGTCGGAGATGCATTGGGCTCTATGGTATAGAGTCTTGATGAGGGAATTCTTCTGGGATGGATGGTGGTGGGAATCCAGTTTTAGGTAAGCATCCATATGGCTGACTTTCCTGTAGACAGAGTGGCTCATTGAACCATCAGGTCTCCTTTTGATTAGGACATCCAAAAGGGTAGCTTGCAATATTTTTCGACTTCCATGGTGAATCTGATGGCTGGGTGTATGGAATTGATGTGGTCGAGGAATTGGTCTAGAGCAGGCCGGCCATGTGGCCAGATGACAAAAGTGTCATCCACGTACCTCTTCCATAAGGTCGGGCGTAGAGTGGCAGTCTGGATGGCGTCAGTCTCAAATTTCTCCATGAAAACGTTGGATTGTGTAGTCGGACTCAAACACATACGCTTGGCGTACGTGTTTGAGTTCACTGGCAACCAAGAAGATGGATTCTGGCTTAGCAATCAATGGAAGGACGTAATAAACCATTTCGGATCTTAACTGATTGTGTTCGCGTTTACGGTGACTTTCAGACCGCGTTCCACTCACTGGCATTGTATTCTCCGCAGGGAATGGATTCTTTGCTCTGCTGCAAGTTTCCAACCACTACTCACCCATTGACACGACGGTCAATGGTACAGTGTATGATAACAAATAGTATTACATTGAAATGCTTAATACAATGTACAAAGTAATATATAGTATCGTAATTGTATAGTAAACATATAGCAGTGTGATACACATTAGGGTGGGTAGAATAATACATAGTGTTATATTAAAATGTATAAGGTATAGGGTGGTTTATAGCAATACAGTATATGATTTAATGTTGGGTTTGTCTATGGCAGTATATAGTACGGTGTAGACTCGTGTGATGTAAGAGAATAAAGTTTAGATGGAAGCATATTATACAATTTTTACGACGTAGAATTGTAATGTATTACTTACTGTTAGTAACTCAGCTTATTGTAGAGTATAGTAAGTATACTGATGATGCTATGCAGTTTATACTTTAGTTGTTTATGTAGTTTATACTTTAGTTTTTTACGTGGTTGTTTAGTAACTGCAGCTACATACTATTAACATTCCTTTCCTTTGTTAATGCTACTCCCTGCACCCTCCCTTTGATGCTGCTAATCCTGCATAATGTACGGGCATCATATGACTTTGAAACCCACCATCCCCTCCCTTTGATGCTGCTAATCCTGCATAATGCATGGGCATAATATGACTTTGAAACCCACCATCCCCTCCCTTTGATGCTGCTAATCCTGCATAATGTACGGGCATAATATGACTTTGAAACCCCCCCGCCCACCTCCTACGCATTTTCCATATGCTAAATTCCTCTTGATATGCAAATTGTTTTGTCAAGGCGCTCTTCTTCCCACCTCCCCCCCTCCAACCCAGCTTAAATATACGCTCCAAGCTTGGTGGTGTTTCATTCTTCACCTGAGGACGGCTGCTTGCGTTGTGGCCGAAACGTCGTGAGAATTATTTTATTATGTTTTATTTTTATTATTTTATTACTTCCCTTCTACGTGACTTTACCGAAAGAACCAAGAAGATGAATCCCTGCAGTCACGAAAGCTTTAAATCTAAAAAAAAGATGATGATGTAGATGATGATGTTGATGATGATGTTAATGATGATGATGTTGATGATGATGTGAATGACACTGTCTTTCCGACAGACCTGTTCTCCACTTGAGAATTTTTTATTGTTTTATATTTATATTATTTTATTATTTCCCTTCTACGTGATGACTTTACCGAAAAAAACCTAAAAATATGAATCCTTGCAGTCACGAAAGCTTCAAATCTGGAATATTGCTAATATTTGCACGGTGTCACCTAGCGTCGTGATGTCGCCATTGCAGCCACACGACCAGTATCTTTCAGCGAACCTGAATGGGTCTCATAACGGCGTGGCGAAAATGCTAAAAGCCAATCGCGATGACTGAATGGGAAAAGGGCCGTCCATAAATGACGTCACGCACCTGGGGGGGAGGGGAGTCTATGGGTCTCTGTGTCAGTCTGCGGGTCTCTGCTATGTCAGTATATGGGTATCCGTGTGAGTCTATGGGTCTCTGTGTGAGTCTGTGGGTCTCTGTGTGAGTCTATGGGTCTCTGTGTGAGTCTATGGGTCTCTGTGTGAGTCTATGGGTCTCTGTGTGAGTCTATGGGTCTCTGTGTGAGTTTATTGTCTCTGCTGTGTGAGTCAACGGATCTATGTGTGAGTCTATGGGTCTCTGTTTGAGTCTGTGGGTCTCTGCTATAATAGTATATGGGTATATGTGCGAGCCTATGGGTCTCTGTGTGAGTCTATGGGTCTCTGTGTGAGTCTATGGGTCTCTGTGTGAGTCTATGGGTCTCTGTGTGAGTCTATGGGTCTCTGTGTGAGTCTGTGGGTCTCTGTGTGAGTCTATGGGTCTCTGTGTGAGTCTATGGGTCTCTGTGTGAGTCTATGGGTCTCTGTGTGAGTCTGTGGGTCTCTGTGTGAGTCTATGGGTCTCTGTGAGAGTCTACAGGTCTCTGTGTGAGTCTATGAGTCTCTGTGTGAGTCTATGGGTCTCTGTGTAAGTCTATGGGTCTCTGTGTGAGTCTATGGGTCTCTGTGTGAGTCTATGGATCTCTGTGTGAGTCAACGGATCTATGTGTGAGTCTATGGGTCTCTGTGTGAGTCTGTGGGTCTCTGTGTGAGTCTATGGGTCTCTGTGTGAGTCTATGGGCCTCTGCGCGAGTCTATGGGTCTTTGTGTGAGTCTATGGGTCTCTCTGTGAGTCTATGGGTATCTGTGTGAGTCTATGGGTGTGTGTGAGTCTACGGGTCTCTGATTGAGTCTGTGGGTCTCTGTGTGAGTCTATGGGTCTCTGTGTGAGTCTATGGGTCTCTGCGCGAGTCTATGGGTCTTTGTGTGAGTCTATGGGTCTCTGCTGTGTGAGTCTATGGGTATCTGCTGTGTGAGTCTATGGGTTTCTGCTGCGTGAGTCTATGGGTCTCTGTGTGAGTCTATGGGTCTCTGTGTGAGTCTATGGGTCTCTGTGTGAGTCTATGGGTATCTGCTGTGTGAGTCTATGGGTCTCTGCTGTGTGAGTCTATGGGTCTCTGTGTGAGTCTATGGGTCTCTGTGTGAGTCTATGGGTCTCTGTGTGAGTCTATGGGTCTCTGTGTGAGTATATGGGTCTCTGTTGTGTGAGTCAACGGATCTATGTGTGAGTCTATGGGTCTCTGTTTGAGTCTATGGGTCTCTGTGTGAGTCTATGTGTCTCTGTGTGAGTCTATGTGTCTCTGTGCGAGTCTATGGGTCTCTGTGTGAGTCTATGGGTCTCTGTGTGAGTCTATGGGTATCTGTGTAAGTCTATGGGTCTCTGTGTGAGTGAGTCTATGGGTCTCTGTGTGAGTCTATGGGTCTCTGTGTGAGTCTATGGGTCTCTGTGTGAGTCTATGGGTATCTGTGTGAGTCTATGGGTCTCTGTGTGAGTGAGTCTATGGGTCTCTGTGTGAGTCTATGGGTCTCTGTGTGAGTCTATGGGTCTCTGTGTGAGTCTATGGGTATCTGTGTGAGTCTATCGGTATCTGTGTGAGTCTGTGGGTCTCTGTGTGAGTCTATGGGTCTCTGTGTGAGTCTATGGGTATCTGCTGTGTGAGTCTATGGGTCTCTGCTGTGTGAGTCTATGGGTCTCTGTGTGAGTCTATGGGTCTCTGTGTGAGTCTATGGGTGTCTGTGTGAGTCTATGGGTCTCTGTGTGAGTATATGGGTCTCTGTTGTGTGAGTCAACGGATCTATGTGTGAGTCTATGGGTCTCTGTTTGAGTCTATGGGTCTCTGTGTGAGTCTATGTGTCTCTGTGTGAGTCTATGTGTCTCTGTGCGAGTCTATGGGTCTCTGTGTGAGTCTATGGGTCTCTGTGTGAGTCTATGGGTATCTGTGTGAGTCTATGGGTCTCTGTGTGAGTGAGTCTATGGGTCTCTGTGTGAGTCTATGGGTCTCTGTGTGAGTCTATGGGTCTCTGTGTGAGTCTATGGGTATCTGTGTGAGTCTATGGGTCTCTGTGTGAGTGAGTCTATGGGTCTCTGTGTGAGTCTATGGGTCTCTGTGTGAGTCTATGGGTCTCTGTGTGAGTCTATGGGTATCTGTGTGAGTCTATCGGTATCTGTGTGAGTCTGTGGGTCTCTGTGTTAGTCTATGGGTCTCTGTGTGAGTGAGTCTATGGGTCTCTGTGTGAGTCTATGGGTCTCTGTGTGAGTCTATGGGTCTCTGTGTGAGTCTATGGGTATCTGTGTGAGTCTATGGGTCTCTGTGTGAGTGAGTCTATGGGTCTCTGTGTGAGTCTATGGGTCTCTGTGTGAGTCTATGGGTCTCTGTGTGAGTCTATGGGTATCTGTGTGAGTCTATCGGTATCTGTGTGAGTCTGTGGGTCTCTGTGTGAGTCTATGGGTCTCTGTGTGAGTCTATGGGTATCTGCTGTGTGAGTCTATGGGTCTCTGCTGTGTGAGTCTATGGGTCTCTGTGTGAGTCTATGGGTCTCTGTGTGAGTCTATGGGTGTCTGTGTGAGTCTATGGGTCTCTGTGTGAGTATATGGGTCTCTGTTGTGTGAGTCAACGGATCTATGTGTGAGTCTATGGGTCTCTGTTTGAGTCTATGGGTCTCTGTGTGAGTCTATGTGTCTCTGTGTGAGTCTATGTGTCTCTGTGCGAGTCTATGGGTCTCTGTGTGAGTCTATGGGTCTCTGTGTGAGTCTATGGGTATCTGTGTGAGTCTATGGGTCTCTGTGTGAGTGAGTCTATGGGTCTCTGTGTGAGTCTATGGGTCTCTGTGTGAGTCTATGGGTCTCTGTGTGAGTCTATGGGTATCTGTGTGAGTCTATGGGTCTCTGTGTGAGTGAGTCTATGGGTCTCTGTGTGAGTCTATGGGTCTCTGTGTGAGTCTATGGGTCTCTGTGTGAGTCTATGGGTATCTGTGTGAGTCTATCGGTATCTGTGTGAGTCTGTGGGTCTCTGTGTTAGTCTATGGGTCTCTGTGTGAGTCTATCGGTGTCTGTGTGAGTCTGTGGGTCTCTGTGTGAATCTATGGGTCTCTGTGTGAGTCTATGGGTATCTGTGTGAGTCTATGGGTCTCTGTGTGAGTGAGTCTATGGGTCTCTGTGTGAGTCTATGGGTCTCTGTGTGAGTCTATGGGTCTCTGTGTGAGTCTATGGGTATCTGTGTGAGTTTGTGGGTCTCTGTGTGAGTCTACGGGTATCTGTGCGAGTCTATGGGTCTCTCTGTGAGTCTATGTGTCTCTGTGTGAGTCTATGGGTCTCTGTGCGAGTCTATGGGTATCTGTGTGAGTCTATGGGTCTCTGTGTGAGTCTATGGGTATCTGTGTGAGTCTATGGGTCTCTGTGTGAGTCTATGGGTGTCTGTGTGAGTCTATGGGTCTCTGTGTGAGTCTATGGGTCTCTGTGTGAGTCTATGGGTATCTGTGTGAGTCTATGGGTCTCTGTGTGAGTCTGTGGGTATCTGTGTGAGTCTATGGGTCTCTGTGTGAGTCTACGGGTCTCTGTGTGAGTCTATGGGTCTCTGTGTGAGTCTATGGGTGTCTGTGTGAGTCTATGGGTCTCTGTGTGAGTCTATGGGTCTCTGTGTGAGTCTATGGGTATCTGTGTGAGTCTATGGGTCTCTGTGTGAGTCTGTGGGTATCTGTGTGAGTCTATGGGTCTATGTGTGAGTCTATGGGTCTCTGTGTGAGTCTATGGGTATCTGTGTGAGTCTATGGGTCTCTGTGTGAGTCTATGGGTCTCTGTGTGAGTCTATGGGTCTCTGTGTGAGTCTATGGGTCTCTGTGTGAGTCTATGAGTCTCTGTGTGAGTCTATGGGTATCTGTGTGAGTCTATGGATCTCTGTGTGAGTCTATGGGTCTCTGTGTGAGTCTATGGGTCTCTGTGTGAGTCTATGGGTCTCTGTGTGAGTCTATGGGTCTCTGTGTGAGTCTATGGGTCTCTGTGTGAGTCTATGGGTCTCTGTGTGAGTCTATGGGTCTCTGTGTGAGTCTGTGGGTATCTGTGTGAGTCTGTGGGTCTCTGTGTGAGTCTATGGGTCTCTGTGTGAGTCTATGGGTCTCTGTGTGAGTCTATGGGTCTCTGTGTGAGTCTATGGGTCTCTGTGTGAGTCTATGAGTCTCTGTGTGAGTCTATGGGTATCTGTGTGAGTCTATGGATCTCTGTGTGAGTCTATGGGTCTCTGTGTGAGTCTATGGGTCTCTGTGTGAGTCTATGGGTCTCTGTGTGAGTCTATGGGTCTCTGTGTGAGTCTATGGGTCTCTGTGTGAGTCTATGGGTCTCTGTGTGAGTCTATGGGTCTCTGTGTGAGTCTATGGGTCTCTGTGTGAGTCTGTGGGTATCTGTGTGAGTCTATGGGTCTCTGTGTGAGTCTATGGGTATCTGTGTGAGTCTATGGGTCTCTGTGTGAGTCTATGGGTATCTGTCTGAGTCTATGGGTCTCTGTGTGAGCCTACGTTACATACGTTGAACTCCTTTCATACCGTAAGTACCCAACCGTGCATCGATCTTCTGGCACTTTTTCTAATTAGGGGCCGTCCATAAATGACGTCACGCACCTATAGGGGGAGGGGAGGGGTCAGACATTTGTGACGATGTGTGACGATGGGGTGGGGGGGGGGTTTGAGAAATGTGACGTCACATCAAAATGTTCAGGTTCATGTATTAGGTATAGAGCCCTGTGAGCCATTGGGCTCTTGAATCGGGTGCAACCTCAACAAACAAAAAACATGAACAAAAAACATCTTAAAGTGAATATCTGACTGAGTGACTGAGTGAGTGATTGAGTGAGTGACTGAGTGACTGAGTGTATTACTGAGTGACTGAGTGAGTGACTGAGTGACTGTATTACTGAGTGACTGTGTGACTGAGTGAGTGAGTGACTGAGTGAGTGAGTGAGTGACTGTATTACTGAGTGAATATGTGACTGAGTGACTGAGTGTATTACTGAGTGACTGAGTGAGTGACTTAGTGACTGAGTGACTGTGTGACTGAGTGAGTGAGTGACTGAGTGAGTGAGTGAGTGACTGTATTACTGAGTGAATATGTGACTGAGTGACTGAGTGAGTGACTGAGTGAGTGAGTGAGTGACTGTGTGACTGAGTGACTGTGTGACTGAGTGAGTGAGTGACTGAGCGAGTGAGTGAGTGACTGTATTACTGAGTGAATATGTGACTGAGTGACTGAGTGTATTACTGAGTGACTGAGTGAGTGACTTAGTGACTGAGTGACTGTGTGACTGAGTGAGTGACTGAGTGAGTGAGTGACTGTATTACTGAGTGAATATGTGACTGAGTGACTGAGTGTATTACTGAGTGACTGAGTGAGTGACTTAGTGACTGAGTGACTGTGTGACTGAGTGAGTGAGTGACTGAGTGAGTGAGTGACTGTATTACTGAGTGAATATGTGACTGAGTGACTGAGTGTATTACTGAGTGACTGAGTGAGTGACTTAGTGACTGAGTGACTGTGTGACTGAGTGAGTGAGTGACTGAGTGAGTGAGTGACTGTATTACTGAGTGAATATGTGACTGAGTGACTGAGTGTATTACTGAGTGACTGAGTGAGTGACTTAGTGACTGAGTGACTGTGTGACTGATTGTGTGACTGAGTGACTGAGTGACTGAGTGAGTGACTGTATTACTGAGTGAATATGTGACTGAGTGACTGAGTGTATTACTGAGTGACTGAGTGAGTGACTTAGTGACTGAGTGACTGTGTGACTGAGTGAGTGAGTGACTGAGTGAGTGAGTGAGTGAGTGACTGTATTACTGAGTGAATATGTGACTGAGTGACTGACTGAGTGACTGAGTGAGTGAGTGAGTGAGTGACTGTGTGACTGAGTGACTGTGTGACTGAGTGAGTGAGTGACTGAGTGAGTGAGTGAGTGACTGTATTACTGAGTGAATATGTGACTGAGTGACTGAGTGTATTACTGAGTGACTGAGTGAGTGACTTAGTGACTGAGTGACTGTGTGACTGAGTGAGTGAGTGACTGAGTGAGTGAGTGACTGTATTACTGAGTGAATATGTGACTGAGTGACTGAGTGTATTACTGAGTGACTGAGTGAGTGACTTAGTGACTGAGTGACTGTGTGACTGAGTGAGTGAGTGACTGAGTGAGTGAGTGACTGTATTACTGAGTGAATATGTGACTGAGTGACTGAGTGTATTAATGAGTGACTGAGTGAGTGACTTAGTGACTGAGTGACTGTGTGACTGATTGTGTGACTGAGTGACTGAGTGACTGAGTGAGTGAGTGACTGTATTACTGAGTGAATATGTGACTGAGTGACTGAGTGTATTACTGAGTGACTGAGTGAGTGACTTAGTGACTGAGTGACTGTGTGACTGAGTGAGTGAGTGACTGAGTGAGTGAGTGAGTGACTGTATTACTGAGTGAAAATGTGACTGAGTGACTGAGTGTATTACTGAGTGACTGAGTGAGTGACTTAGTGACTGAGTGACTGTGTGACTGACTGTGTGACTGAGTGACTGAGTGAGTGAGTGACTGTATTACTGAGTGAATATGTGACTGAGTGCAAACAGAAAATCCAAGAAAAGACAGCAAAATATTGCAGAAAAAAACACCGTTACACACCAACGCTGTGTGCAAACATCCCAGTGGGATGCAAGTCAAACAACAACAACAACAACAACCACAAGACAACTTAGATTAAGGCCATTAGTCTAACTCTGTACTACAACAACACAAACAAACATGGCTAAACCAATACACTTTTCAAAAATCACCAAAATAAAGTCATGAACCAATGAAACCGTGATCATAGGAACTAGGATCATTCTCTGGGGGTTTCGTAGGCAAATTAGGTCTGCTGTGGTTGGGAGGGGATTTTCCCAGCTGAGAAGTGACACTTTTCATACAACCATGACTGAAAAATAATCTCAGCAGGTATTCAGTTCACCGTTTGTGTTGCGGTGTCTGTGCTGTGTGTGTGTGTACTGTTGTGTCTGTGCGTGTATCAGTGTGTGTCTGTGTGTTTGTGTGTGTGTCAGTGTGTGTGTCTGTGTGTGTGTGTCAGTGTGTGTGTCTGTGTTTGTGTGTCAGTGTGTGTGTCAGTGTGTGTGTCAGTGTGTGTGTCTGTGTGTGTCTTTGTGTGTGTGTCAGTGTGTGTGTGTGTCAGTGTGTGTGTGTGTCAGTGTGTGTGTCAGTGTGTGTGTCTGTGTGTGTCTTTGTGTGTGTGTCAGTGTGTGTGTGTGTCAGTGTGTGTGTGTGTCAGTGTGTGTGTGTCAGTGTGTGTGTGTGCCTGTGCTGTGTGTGTGTGTACTGTTGTGTCTGTGAGTGTATCAGTGTGTGTCTGTGTGTTTGTGTGTGTGTCAGTGTGTGTGTCAGTGTGTGTGTGTCAGTGTGTGTGTCTGTGTCTGTGTGTCAGTGTGTGTGTCAGTGTGTGTGTCAGTGTGTGTGTCTGTGTGTGTCTTTGTGTGTGTGTCAGTGTGTGTGTGTGTCAGTGTGTGTGTGTGTCAGTGTGTGTGTCAGTGTGTGTGTCTGTGTGTGTCTTTGTGTGTGTGTCAGTGTGTGTGTGTGTCAGTGTGTGTGTGTGTCAGTGTGTGTGTGTGTCAGTGTGTGTGTGTGCCTGTGCTGTGTGTGTGTGTACTGTTGTGTCTGTGAGTGTATCAGTGTGTGTCTGTGTGTTTGTGTGTGTGTCAGTGTGTGTGTCAGTGTGTGTGTGTCAGTGTGTGTGTCTGTGTCTGTGTGTCAGTGTGTGTGTCAGTGTGTGTGTCAGTGTGTGTGTCTGTGTGTGTCTTTGTGTGTGTGTCAGTGTGTGTGTGTGTCAGTGTGTGTGTGTCAGTGTGTGTGTCAGTGTGTGTGTCTGTGTGTGTCTTTGTGTGTGTGTCAGTGTGTGTGTGTGTCAGTGTGTGTGTGTGTCAGTGTGTGTGTGTGTCAGTGTGTGTGTGTGCCTGTGCTGTGTGTGTGTGTACTGTTGTGTCTGTGAGTGTATCAGTGTGTGTCTGTGTGTTTGTGTGTGTGTCAGTGTGTGTGTCAGTGTGTGTGTGTCAGTGTGTGTGTCTGTGTCTGTGTGTCAGTGTGTGTGTCAGTGTGTGTGTCAGTGTGTGTGTCTGTGTGTGTCTTTGTGTGTGTGTCAGTGTGTGTGTGTGTCAGTGTGTGTGTGTGTCAGTGTGTGTGTCAGTGTGTGTGTCTGTGTGTGTCTTTGTGTGTGTGTCAGTGTGTGTGTGTGTCAGTGTGTGTGTGTGTCAGTGTGTGTGTGTGTCAGTGTGTGTGTGTGCCTGTGCTGTGTGTGTGTGTACTGTTGTGTCTGTGAGTGTATCAGTGTGTGTCTGTGTGTTTGTGTGTGTGTCAGTGTGTGTGTCAGTGTGTGTGTATCAGTGTGTGTGTCTGTGTCTGTGTGTCAGTGTGTGTGTCAGTGTGTGTGTCAGTGTGTGTGTCTGTGTGTGTCTTTGTGTGTGTGTCAGTGTGTGTGTGTGTCAGTGTGTGTGTGTCAGTGTGTGTGTGTGCCTGTGCTGTGTGTGTGTGTACTGTTGTGTCTGTGAGTGTATCAGTGTGTGTCTGTGTGTTTGTGTGTGTGTCAGTGTGTGTGTCAGTGTGTGTGTGTCAGTGTGTGTGTCTGTGTCTGTGTGTCAGTGTGTGTGTCAGTGTGTGTGTCAGTGTGTGTGTCTGTGTGTGTCTTTGTGTGTGTGTCAGTGTGTGTGTGTGTCAGTGTGTGTGTGTGTCAGTGTGTGTGTCAGTGTGTGTGTCTGTGTGTGTCTTTGTGTGTGTGTCAGTGTGTGTATGTGTCAGTGTGTGTGTGTGTCAGTGTGTGTGTGTGTCAGTGTGTGTGTGTGCCTGTGCTGTGTGTGTGTGTACTGTTGTGTCTGTGAGTGTATCAGTGTGTGTCTGTGTGTTTGTGTGTGTGTCATCGTGTGTGTCAGTGTGTGTGTGTCAGTGTGTGTGTCTGTGTCTGTGTGTCAGTGTGTGTGTCAGTGTGTGTGTCAGTGTGTGTGTCTGTGTGTGTCTTTGTGTGTGTGTCAGTGTGTGTGTGTGTCAGTGTGTGTGTGTGTCAGTGTGTGTGTCAGTGTGTGTGTCTGTGTGTGTCTTTGTGTGTGTGTCAGTGTGTGTGTGTGTCAGTGTGTGTGTGTGTCAGTGTGTGTGTGTGTCAGTGTGTGTGTGTGCCTGTGCTGTGTGTGTGTGTACTGTTGTGTCTGTGAGTGTATCAGTGTGTGTCTGTGTGTTTGTGTGTGTGTCAGTGTGTGTGTCAGTGTGTGTGTATCAGTGTGTGTGTCTGTGTCTGTGTGTCAGTGTGTGTGTCAGTGTGTGTGTCAGTGTGTGTGTCTGTGTGTGTCTTTGTGTGTGTGTCAGTGTGTGTGTGTGTCAGTGTGTGTGTGTCAGTGTGTGTGTGTGCCTGTGCTGTGTGTGTGTGTACTGTTGTGTCTGTGAGTGTATCAGTGTGTGTCTGTGTGTTTGTGTGTGTGTCAGTGTGTGTGTCAGTGTGTGTGTGTGTCAGTGTGTGTGTCTGTGTCTGTGTGTCAGTGTGTGTGTCAGTGTGTGTGTCAGTGTGTGTGTCTGTGTGTGTCTTTGTGTGTGTGTCAGTGTGTGTGTGTGTCAGTGTGTGTGTGTCAGTGTGTGTGTGTGCCTGTGCTGTGTGTGTGTGTACTGTTGTGTCTGTGAGTGTATCAGTGTGTGTCTGTGTGTGTCTTTGTGTGGGGAGCGGTGGTGCATTGGTTAGCGCAGTGTGTGTGTGTGTCAGTGTGTGTGTGTGTCAGTGTGTGTGTCAGTGTGTGTGTGTCAGTGTGTGTGTCAGTGTGTGTGTCTGTGTGTTTGTGTGTCTGTGTGTCAGGGTGTGTGTGTGTCAGTGTGTGTGTGTGTCTGTGTGTGTCAGTGTGTGTGTGTGTGTGTCAGTGTGTGTGTGTATGTGTCAGTGTGTGTGTGTGTCAGTGTGTGTGTGTGTCTGTGTGTATGTGTGTGTGTGTCAGTGTGTATGTGTGTGTGTGTCAATGTGTATGTGTGTGTGTCAGTGTGTGTGTGTGTCTGTGTGTGTGTGTCAGTGTGTGTGTGTGTGTGTCAGTGTGTGTGTCTGTGTGTGTGTCAGTGTGTATGTGTGTGTGTGTCAGTGTGTGTGTGTGTCTGTGTGTGTGTCAGTGTGTGTGTGTCTGTGTGTCTGTGTGTGTGTGTGTCTGTGTGTCTGTGTGTGGGTGTGTCAGTGGGTGTGTCAGTGTGTGTGTCAGTGTGTATGTGTGTGTGTCAGTGTGTGTGTGTGTCTGTGTGTGTGTCAGTGTGTGTGTGTGTGTCTGTGTGTGTGTGTCTGTGTGTCTGTGTGTGTGTGTGTCTGTGTGTGGGTGTGTCAGTAGGTGTGTCAGTGTGTGTGTCTGTGTGTTAGTCTCTGATTGTATGGGTGTGTGTGTGCTATTGTGTCTGTGAGTGTATCAGTGTGTGTCTGTGTGTGTCTTTGTGTGGGGAGCGGTGGTGCATCGGTTAGCGCCATGTGTGTGTGTGTGTCAGTGTGTGTGTGTCAGTGTGTGTGTCAGTGTACGTGTGTGTGTCAGTGTGTGTGTCAGTGTGTGTGTGTCAGTGTGTGTGTCAGTGTGTGTCTGTGTGTGTGTCTGTGTGTGTGTGTCAGTGTGTGTGTGTCAGTGTGTGTGTGTCTGTGTGTGTGAGTGTATCTTCGCCGGTTGGAAACATTTAGGCTGGCCTGCCTACGATCCATCCTGGGTTTAACCTGCAGGCTGGATTGTGTGAGGAGCTCACAAATCCTTGGAAGATCTGGGCAAAGTCCCATCGGTGAGCTCCTCCGGCAGGCAAGGCTGCGTTGGCTGGGTCATGTAGCCCGCATGCCCAGCCACCGCATGCCTAAACAGCTTTTGTTCGGCCGGATCGAGGGGGCTAAACGGGCGCGGCACGGGCTAGAGAAGAGATGGAGTGATGTGGTACAGGAGGACGTGGAGCTGAGTGGACTTGCCGATGACTGGTACCAGCGGTGTCCAGATCGGCCTCAGTGGAGGAGGCTCGTGAAGGACGCTACTGGGCAGTTGGAGGCAGTCGCCCTCCAACAACAACGGAGGGCGGAGGAGCGACGCTCACAACAACGAGCGGAGCGCCGGGTGGCTAAAGCACAGCAAGTTGGCACAGTAGGGGGCACAGGTGGTGCATCAGCCAGTCATCTCGGTCATCTCGGTCAGTCGACCCGTGGCACCTGCTGGGTCTGCCCCGTGACCTCCTGCCAGCGGGAGTTCGACACTTCACGTGGCCTCAAGGTGCACGTGGCCTGGCACAAGCGTCGTGGTGACGTCACCGCCACTTAGTGGCGAATGGCGGTTGTTGTTGTTGTGTGAATAAGTGGATGAGTGAGTGAGTCGGTGAGTCGGTGAGTGGGTGAGTGAGTGTGGGTGAGTGAGTGGGTTGGTGAGTGGTAAGTGAGTGGGTGGGTGAGTGGGTGAGTGAGTGGGTGAGTGAGTGGGTGAGTGGGTGAGTGAGTGGGTGAGTGAGTGGGTGAGTGGGTGAGTGAGTGGGTGAGTGGGTGAGTGGATGGGTGAGTGAGTGCATGAGCATCAGTGAGTGAGTGGCTGATTGAGTGGGTGTTGTGGGTGAGTGAGCGCATGAGGGTGAGTGAGTGGGTGAGTGGGTGAGTAAGTAAGTGTGTGAGTGAGCGGGTCGGTGAGTGAGTTAGTGGGTGAGTGAGTGTGTGAGTGTGTCAGTGGGTTAGTGAGTGAGTGTGTGAGTGTGAGTGGGTTAGTGGGTGAGTGTGTGAGTGTGAGTGAGTGAGTCAGTGACTTAAAACTTTCGTGACTGCAGGAATTCATAATATTTGGGTCTTTCGGTAAAGTCTCGCAGACAGGTTCAAATAAAATAACAAAATAACAAAAACCTACGACGTTTCGATCGCAACACAAGCGGTCTTCATCAGGAAAAGGAAACCCTTTCCTTACGTGGCCGGCAGTCAGAGCCATTCCCTGTTCACCTTAGGGTGCGACAGGGATGTCCTCTGGGCTCCCACTTTATTTAACATCTATTTCGACCACGGAGTTCGTGAAGCCTTCGATGGCTGTACCGGGGGAATTTCCATCTGGCACAGATATAATGGGAGGCTGATCGATGCCCGGGTGCAGTCAAGGGATGGCTCCCGATTGGTCAACCACGTTACGTATGCCGATGATTTGGTAATAGCTGCTCACTCAAGGAGTTGGAGGCGCTGCTGCTGAGACTGGAGCATGCCACTAAGAGGTGGGGCCTTACCATCAGCCCCACCAAAACTAAGCACCTGCCTGGGCATTTTGTACCATCGGGCACTCCACCCCCACAACTCCCAATCGGTGATGGGGCAGTTGTGGAGAGAGTGGAGAGTTTCCCACTTACCTGGGCAGTGTGCTCATGACCGGCTCCGGTTTAACAGCAGAGGTCTCACTCCGAATCAGTCGAGCGGCAATATCTTTTCATCGGTTGCGTAACGCTGCTGTGTGGAAGCTACCTGGTCTGTCGCTCCGCACGAAGCTTCAGGTCTTCTCGGCCACGGTCATTCCCTCCCTTCTCTACGCTTGCGAAACGTAGACCCCCCTTAATGGAGCATCTTTGTCATGGCATCTGGATCTGCCCTGTGAGCTCCAGCCAGCGGGCGATGGACACGTGGACTCAACGTGCACATGGCCTGGCACAAGCGTCGTGGTGATGTCACCGCCACTTAGTGGCGAATGGCGGTTGTTGTTGTTGAGTGAGTAAGTGTTTGAGTGAGTGGGTGAGTGAGTGAGTGTGTGAGTGAGTCGATGAGTGTGTGAGTCGGTGAGAGGGTGAGTGAGTGGGTGTTTGAGTGAGTGAGTAGGAGCGTTAGTGTGTGAGTGAGTGAGTGGGTGAGAAGGAAAGTGAGTGAGTGTGTGAGTGAGTGTGAGTTGGTGAGTGAGTGGGTGTGAGTGAGTCGGTGAGTGTGTAAGTGAGTGTGTGAGTGAGTAAGTGAGTTGGTGAGTGAGTGGGTGAGTGAGTGTATGAGTGAGTGAGTCGGTGAGTGAGTGGGTAAGTGAGTGTGAGTTGGTGAGTGTGTGAGTGAGTGTGTGGGTTAGTGAGTGTATGAGTGAGTGAGTCGGTGAGTGGGTGAGTGAGTGGGTAAGTGAGTGAGTGTATGAGTGAGTGAGTCGGATAGTTGGTGAGTGAGTCGGTGAGTGGGTGAGTGAGTTGGTGAGTGAGTGAGTGAGTGTGTGAGTGAGTAAGTGAGTTGGTGAGTGAGTCGGTGAGTGGGTGAGTGAGTTGGTGAGTGAGTGAGTGTATGAGTGTGTAAGTGAGTGTGTGATTGAGTGTGAGTTGGTGAGTTTGTGAGTGAGTGTGTGGGTTAGTGAGTGTATGAGTGAGTCGGTGAGTGTGTAAGTGAGTGTGTGAGTGAGTGAGTGGATGAGTGGGTGAGTGGGTGAGTGAGTGAGTGGGTGTGTGAGTGAGTGGGTGTGTGAGTGAGTGGATGAGTGAGTGGGTGAGTGAGTGGGTGGGTGAGTGAGTGGGTGGGTGAGTGAGTGAGTGGGTGAGTGAGTGAGTGGGTGAGTGAGTGAGTGTGTGGGTGAATGAGTGGGTGTGTCAGTGTGTGGGTGGGTGAGTGTGTGAGTGAGTAAGTGAATTGGTGCGTGAGTGGGTGAGCGAGTGGTTGAGTGAGTGGGTGAGTGAGTGTGAGCTGGTGAGTGTGTGAGTGAGTTTGTGGGTTAGTGAGTGTATGAGCGAGTGAGTCGGTGAGTGGGTGAGTGAGTGTGTGAGTGAGTGAGTGAGTGAGTGGATGAGTGGGTGAGTGGGTGGGTGGGTGAGTGAGTGAGTGGGTGTGTGAGTGAGTGGATGAGTGAGTGGGTGAGTGAGTGGGTGGGTGAGTGAGTGGATGAGTGAGTGGGTGAGTGGGTGAGTGAGTGAGTGAGTGGGTGAGTGAGTGAGTGTGTGGGTGAATGAGTGGGTGTGTCAGTGTGTGGGTGGGTGAGTGTGTGAGTGAGTACGTGAATTGGTGCGTGAGTGGGTGAGCGAGTGGGTGAGTGAGTGGGTGAGTGAGTGTGAGCTGGTGAGTGTGTGAGTGAGTTTGTGGGTTAGTGAGTGTATGAGCGAGTGAGTCGGTGAGTGGGTGAGTGAGTGTGTGAGTGAGTGAGTGAGTGGATGAGTGGGTGAGTGGGTGGGTGGGTGAGTGAGTGAGTGGGTGTGTGAGTGAGTGGATGAGTGAGTGGGTGAGTGAGTGGGTGGGCGAGTGAGTGGATGAGTGAGTGGGTGAGTGGGTGAATGAGTGAGTGGGTGGGTGAGTGAGTGTGTGGGTGAATGAGTGGGTGTGTCAGTGTGTGGGTGGGTGAGTGTGTGAGTAAGTGAATTGGTGCGTGAGTGGGTGAGCGAGTGGGTGAGTGAGTGGGTGAGTGAGTGTGAGCTGGTGAGTGTGTGAGTGAGTTTGTGGGTTAGTGAGTGTGTAGTAAGTACTCAGGAGGCTTGACGACAGGATCGGAGGCACACTTATTTATTAACACAACTTGTATACAGTTAGCGAGTATACACAGGACCTAAGGGGTGACGTCCCCTTACTCGGCTAACAGGGAGACACAACATCTAAGCCCCGCTAACCTAAGCCCAAGTCCTCCACTAGGGAGCTAGGGGAGGCTACCTGTCCCAGCCCTGCTCAAGCTGGGATCCGGCACCCTGAGTCCCCAGACCGGCTCGTCAGTCTGGGCTCTCGGGGCCACGCCACCGGCTTGCCCTGGTCGGCCCTGATAAGGACAGCGAGCCAGGGGAGCTCCGGGGCCTATTCTAGCTGGTCTTCCGTCTTCGCTGGTTAAAGCTGATACCCCCGACATCGAGCCCTCCGGCTCACCACCTTTTATAGCACTCGGCCCCCCCGGGAGGGGCCCGTGGGGGATGCAGGTGCGGACGTCGGTGCGAGCACCTCCTCTGTGTACGGCCCTAACCACGCCCCTTGTGTTTGTTGGCCATCCGCTCCCATACACAATTACACCTCTACAAGTGTATGAGCGAGTGAGTCGGTGAGTGTGTAAGTGAGTGTGTGAGTGAGTGAGTGAGTGGATGAGTGGGTGAGTGGGTGGGTGGGTGAGTGGGTGAGTGGGTGTGTGAGTGAGTGGATGAGTGAGTGAGTCGGTGAGTGTGTAAGTGAGTGTGTGAGTGAGTGAGTGAGTGGATGAGTGGGTGAGTGGGTGGGTGGGTGAGTGGGTGTGTGAGTGAGTGGATGAGCGAGTGAGTCGGTGAGTGTGTAAGTGAGTGTGTTAGTGAGTGAGTGAGTGGATGAGTGGGTGAGTGGGTGGGTGGGTGAGTGGGTGAGTGGGTGTGTGAGTGAGTGGATGAGTGAGTGGGTGAGTGAGTGGGTGGGTGAGTGAGTGAGTGGGTGAGTGAGTGAGTGAGTGGGTGAGTGAGTGAGTGGGTGAGTGAGTGAGTGTGTGGGTGAATGAGTGGGTGTGTCAGTGTGTGGGTGGGTGAGTGAGTGAGTGGGTGTGTGAGTGAGTGGATGAGTGAGTGGGTGAGCGAGTGAGTCGGTGAGTGGGTGAGTGAGTGGGTGAGTGAGTGAGTGTGTGGGTGAATGAGTGGGTGTGTCAGTGTGTGGGTGGGTGAGTGAGTGAGTGGGTGTGTGAGTGAGTGAGTGTGTAAGTGTGTGAGCCGAGTGTGTATTATGTTGAACATTTGTTCCCACTCTTCGTAATCAACCGCGCTAATCACAGCTTGCGGGAGCGACTGTGTTCACACTATTAGGGCTGCTTCTATAAATGTCCTCGTGATGATGATGATGATAATCCACTTAGCTCAGCAGGAGCTTGACCTGGTAAAGAAGTATAACCCGTAAAAACAAAGTGTTTCACTATAAATCCTTTATATGCGTGGCGGCTAGAGTCCTCTCGTCCTCTGGCTTGAGATGGCTGCCACCTATGGGTCAGATGATTGCATTGCACCATTAAGAAATTGGTAATTAAATATAATATTGTTGCCCTAAAAAGTGTAAAATTTTGGAAACATTTTTTCACGATCATTCATTGTCACGCACAACGAGTCTGTGTGGGAAACGTCAGCTCGATTGGATCACGGGAAGTGGGTTTTAAAAACGACCGAAAGATTTGCACGGTCCTAAGCAAGCAAGCAAGCGAACTTAATATAAAGGATTTAAAAACAAAGTTTTTCACTATAAATCCTTTATATGCGTGGCATCGGTTTTATTTCATCATTCATTTCTGTTTTTCTTGAGTAAGAGTTTCATTTTTATCACATTGGTATTTTTAATTAAATATGAAAAAAAATTTTTCCTAAAAAGTGAAACATTTTGGAAATTCTTTTTCACGAAAATAAATCGTCACGCACAACGAGTCTGTGTGCAAAGTGTCAGCTCGATTGGATCACGGGAAGTGGGTTAAAAAAAACGACCGAAAGATTTGCACGGTCGTAAGCGCGCAAGCAAGCAAGTGAACTTAATATAAAGGATTTAATAAAAATTAACCCGTAAGAACACATTTTTTCACTATAAATCCTTTATATGCGTGGCATCGGTTTTATTTTATCATTCATTTCTGTTTTTCTTGAGTAAGAGTTTCATTTTTATCACATTGGTATTTTAAATTAAATATGAAAAAAAAAATTCCTAAAAAGTGGAAAAATTTGGAATTTTTTTTCACGAAAATAAATTGTCACGCACAACGAGTCTGTGTGCAAAATGTCAGCAAGCAAGTGAACTTAATATAAAGGATTTAAAAACACGTTCTTCCTGCTGTGGAGGGAGCTGGTAGGAACGTTGGGTTGCTCGGTCAATGGCCTGCAGGGTCAACGGCCAGGGCGTGGTGGATTCCGCAAATATGGCCGACTGTGAGGGCGGGCACAAGCCGGCGTGAGTAGGTGAAACGTTGAGTTTTATAAGGACACCACGGGGTGACCAGCCCCTCCCCACCCAGCCCCTCCCCACCCAGCCCCCACCCAGCCCCACCCAGCCCATCCCCACCCTCCCCTCCCCACCCAGCCCTCCCCTCCCCACCCAGCCCCCCCCCTCCCCACCCAGCCCCTCCCCACCATCCCCTCCCCACCCAGCCCCCCCCCTCCCCACCCAGCCCCTCCCAACCCTCCCCTCCCCACCCAGCCCCACCCTCCCCTCCCCACCCTCCCCACCCAGCCCCGTCCCTGCACGACGGACGGACGGACACAATAATCCCCTGTGGGCTGGTGTAACCAGGAGGTTCCTACCAGTATAAACGTAGTTGAATAGTGTAGCGGTCTGTACTGCCGAGTTCTAATGAGGGTGAAATCAGTCGACATTTGCGTCTCTGTCTTAGCGGTGCCCTGATGTGATGGCCGGTCTTTAGCGATGAGTTGTGAGCGGGATTAAATCGATCTACAGTAGCGTCACCGCTTAAAACTAAAACTAAAACCAAGACGCTATTTCACCACGCGTAAGTCCACCACTTGAGCTACTAACTAGGAAGATCTTTTTTTTCCGGTAGAAGCGAACTTGGCCGTGACGAACCGAACGGTAGCAGGTCAATGAAGTTGGCTTTTCGTTATCGTCACCGTCGTCATCATCATCATCATCACGCGGAAATTTATAGCAGCGGGCAAAACACTCTAAACGCAAGTTGCGTTGATGCTGCTAATCCTGCATAATGCACGGGTATAATATGACTTTGAAACTCCCCCCAACCTCCTACGAATTCCACAAGTAGGACTAATCCCATATCTACATTTCCCATAAATATGCTAAATTCCTCTTGATATGCAAATTCCTTTGTCAAGGCGCTCTTCCCCCTCTAACCCAGATTAAATATACGCTGCCAAGATTGGTGGTGCTCATTCAGACGCTGTCTTTCCGACAGACCTGTTCTTCTGAACACCACCAAGCTTGGCAGCGTATATTTAAGTATATATTTAAGTATATACGCTGCCAAGCTTGGTGGTGCTCATTCAGACGCTGTCTTTCCGACAGACCTGGTCTTCACCTGAGGACGGCTGCTTGCGTTGTGGCCGAAACGTCGTGAGAATTTTTATCTTATTATGTTTTATTTCTATTATTTTATTATTTCCCTTCTACGTGACTTTACCGAAAGAACCAAGAAGATGAATCCCTGCAGTCACGAAAGCTTCAAATCGAATTTTTTTTTCTTTTTGTTTGCATTTTGATTGCTTGTGTTGTGGTTATTGCAAACATGATGCCTTGTATAAAGGTGTCAGTTTTTGTACCAGTTGAAAGGGTACAAACCTATCACTATATTTTGCCACTGGTAAAGGAAATGTCTCATAGTGTAAATGCTTCACCCCGAGCTCTCAATACTCTGAGAGTGCGCTGTCTTTGAGTTGTGCGCCTTTTGGCGTCATCTGGTCCAACACCAATGGAGACTAGGCTCTAAGAAAAGCTGTCTCGGGTGTGGACCAATCAACTTCAAGGACAGTGCATATCATTATCATCATCAGAGTTGTTTTCTTTTTGTTTGCATTTTGACTGCTTGCGTTGTGGTTATTGCAAACATGATGCCTTGTATAAAGGTGTCAGTTTTTGTACCAGTTGAAAGTGTTTGGTTATAAAGCCATTGTCGAAATGGGTTGACGTGTGTCTGTGCCCATTATTGAATCCCCATTCGGTTGAGGAGCTTGCGAGCGAGAGAATGTGAAATCCGAGTCTCTGTGAAAAACTCCCCCTTGGCATTTTATTTTTTTTATCTGCGGTTAAACCAGTTTCAAGAAATCGGACAAAGATAGAATGAATGATTAGACAGAATACATTAGCACATACACACATCATATATAACACACACACACCACACAACAAACACACACCACACACACACCACACACGCACACCACACCAACACACCACAACACACACCACACACAACACACACACACCACACACATACCACAACACACACACACACCATACACACCAGAGCACACACACCACACACACACACACCACACACACACACCACACACACCACACCACACACACACACCACAACACACACACACTACACACACATACACACCACACACACCGCACACACCACACCACACACACACACCACAACACACACACCACAACACACACACACTACACACACATACACACCACACACACCACACACACACACCACAAGACACACCACACGCACACACCACACACACCACACACACACCACACACACACCACAACACACACCACACACACCACAACACACACACCACACACATCACACACACACACCACATACACACACATACACCACACACACACACCACACACACACACCACACACACCACAACACACACACCACACATATCACACATACACCACACACACACACCACACACACACACCACACACACCACAACACACACACCACACACACCACACATACACCACACACACACACCACACACACCACACACATACACCACACACACACACCACACACACCACAACACACACACCACACACATCACACACACACACACCACACACACCACAACACACACACCACAACACACACACCACAACACACACACACTACACACACATACACACCACACACACCGCACACACCACACCACACACACACACCACAACACACACACCACAACACACACACACTACACACACATACACACCACACACACCACACACACACACCACAAGACACACCACACGCACACACCACACACACCACACACACACCACACACACACCACAACACACACCACACACACCACAACACACACACCACACACATCACACACACACACCACACACACCACACATACACCACACACACACACCACACACACACACCACACACACCACAACACACACACCACACACATCACACATACACCACACACACACACCACACACACACACCACACACACCACAACACACACACCACACACATCACACACACACACCACACACACACACACCACACACACCACAACACACACACCACACACATCACACACACACACCACACACACACCACACACACACACCACACACACCACACACACCACACCACACACACCACACACACCACAACCACACACACCACACACATACACACACACCACACACACCACACACACAACACACACCACAACACACACCACACACACCACACACACCACACACACCACACACACACACACACACACCACACCACACACCATACAACAGCCCACACAATGGATCATTCTTAACACGTAACCTACCGTGCCCTCCTCTAATAGAATGTTGGGAATGCTACCCACCCCGTATCCGGTACCCACCCCGTCTCTGTCGGTATGAGGAAACCAGGTATCAGTGTCTATAAGAACCACAGTGGGTTCAAGTTTATCACGCGAATTTCTGGGCAAGGTGAGTGCGTAGTGCGTGTGTGTGTGTGTCACTGTGTGTGTCACTGTGTTTGTGTGTCACTGTGTGTGTGTGTCACTGTGTGTGTGTGTCACTGTGTGTGTGTCACTGTGTGAGTGTCACTGTGTGTGTGTCACTGTGTGTCTGTGTCACTGTGTGTGTGTGAGTGTCACTGTGTGTGTGTGTGTCACTGTGTGTGAGTGTGTCACTGTATGTGTGTGTCACTGTGTGTGAGTGTCACTGTGTGAGTGTCACTGTGTGTGTGTGTCACTGTGTGTGTGTGTGTCACTGTGTGTGTGAGTGTCACTGTGTGTGTGTCACTGTGTGTCTGTGTCACTGTGTGTGTGTCACTGTGTGTGTGAGTGTCACTGTGTGTGTGTCACTGTGTGTGTGTCACTGTATGTGTGAGTGTCACTGTGTGTGTGTCACTGTGTGTCTGTGTCACTGTGTGTGTGTCACTGTGTGTCTGTGTCACTGTGTGTGTGTCACTGTGTGTGTGTCACTGTGTGAGTGTCACTGTGTGTGTGTCACTGTGTGTGTGTCACTGTGTGTGTGTCACTGTGTGTGTGTGTCACTGTGTGTGTGTCACTGTGTGTGTGTCACTGTGTGAGTGTCACTGTGTGTGTGTCACTGTGTGAGTGTCACTGTGTGTGTGTCACTGTGTGTGTGTCACTGTGTGTGTGTCACTGTGTGTGTGTGTCACTGTGTGTGTGTCACTGTGTTTGTGTGTCACTGTGTGTGTGTGTCACTGTGTGTGAGTGTCACTGTGTGTCTGTGTCACTGTGTGTGTGAGTGTCACTGTGTGTGTCACTGTGTGTGAGTGTCACTGTGTGTGTCACTGCGTGTCTGTGTCACTGTGTGAGTGTCACTGTGTGTGTGTGTCACTGCGTGTGAGTGTCACTGTGTGTCTGTGTCACTGTGTGTGTGTAAGTGTCACTGTGTGTGTCACTGTGTGTGAGTGTCACTGTGTGTGTCACTGCGTGTCTGTGTCACTGTGTGAGTGTCACTGTGTGTGTCACTGCGTGTGAGTGTCACTGTGTGTGTCACTGTGTGTGAGTACATAACGTGGTCAACCACGTTATGTATGCCGATGATTTGGTAATAGCTGCTCATTCAGAAGAGGAGTTGGAGACGCTGCTGCTGAGACTGGAGCGTGCCACTAAGAGGTGGGGCCTTACCATCAGCCCCACCAAAACTAAGCACCTGCCTGGGCATTTTGTACCATCGGACACTCCACCCCCACAACTCCCAATCGGTGATGGGGCAGTTGTGGAGAGAATGGAGAGTTTCCCACTTACCTGGGCAGTGTGCTCATGACCGGCTCCAGTTTACAGCAGAGGTCTCACTCCGAATCAGTCGAGCGGCAATATCTTTTCATCGGTTGCGTAACGCTGCTGTGTGGAAGCTACCTGGTCTGTCGCTCCGCACGAAGCTTCAGGTCTTCTCGGCCACGGTCATTCCCTCCCTTCTCTACGCTTGCGAAACGTGGACCCCCCTAGTGGAGCATCTTCGCCGGTTGGAAACATTTAGGCTGGCCTGCCTACGATCCATCCTGGGTTTAACCTGCAGGCTGGATTGTGTGAGGAGCTCACAAATCCTTGGAAGATCTGGGCAAAGTCCCATCGGTGAGCTCCTCCGGCAGGCAAGGCTGCGTTGGCTGGGTCATGTAGCCCGCATGCCCAGCCACCGCATGCCTAAACAGCTTTTGTTCGGCCGGATCGAGGGGGCTAAACGGGCGCGGCACGGGCTAGATAAGAGATGGAGTGATGTGGTACAGGAGGACGTGAAGCTGAGTGGGTGAGTGAGTGGGTGAGTGAGTGAATGAGTGGGTGAGTGAGTGGGTGAGTGTGTGAGTGACACGGGCTAGAGAAGAGATGGAGTGATGTGGTACAGGAGGACGTGGAGCTGAGTGGACTTGCCGATGACTGGTACCAGCGGTGTCAAGATCGGCCTCTGTGGAGAGTGTAGTGTACAGTAGTGTATAGTGTAGTGTATAGTGTAGTGTATAGTACTGCATCGTGTATAGTATTGTAGTGTAGTGTATAGTAGTGTATAGTGTAGTGTATAGTGTAGTGTATAGTGTAGTGTATAGTGTAGTGTATAGTAGTGTATAGTGTAGTGTATAGTGTAGTGTATAGTAGGGTAGTGCCTGTTGCAGTATATTTGGAGTCTGAGCGTCTCTCTCTTTGGCTTTCAATATATATCATTACCACCACCATTATCATCAACATCACCATCATCACCATCATCACCATCATCAACATCACCATCATCACCATCATCAACATTATCACCATCATCATGAACATTATCACCATCGTCATCATCATCATCATTATCATCACAACCATCACAATCATCATCATCGTCACCAACATCATCATCATCGTCATCATCGTCGTCATCATCGTCATCATCATCATCGCCATCATCACAACCATCACAATCATCATAATCGTCACCAACATCATCACCATCATCATCGTCATCATCATCATTGTCATTGTTATCATCATCATCATCACCACCACCATCATCAATATCACCACCATCATCACCACCACCATCATCACCATCATCAACATCACC
>NC_136350.1:2886231-2916231 GCF_964198595.1 Lampetra fluviatilis | reverse complement strand
CAGAGACCCATAGCCTTACTCAGAGACCCAAAGACTCACGCAAAGACCTATTGACTCACATAGAGACCCATAGACTCACATCGAGACCCATAGTTTGTTGTTTCAACCCCGCACCTCCGATTAATCACGTTTGGCTATGTACAGCAAACAATTCCTGGGTTTCAGGAATGAGGGGCTACAGCTGAGTAATGTAAGGACATCTTATACCCTGTCACACACACACACGCACACACACTCACACACTCAATCACACACTCACTCAAACACTCACACAGACACTCACTCACACGTTCATTCACACACACACACTGACACACACACTCACACATACATACACACTTACACACACACACACTCACTGAAACACTCACACAGACACTCACTCATTAATTCACACACACACACTGACACACACACTCACTCGAACACTCACACAGACACTCACTCATTAATTCACACACACACACTGACACACACTCACACTCACACATACATACACACTTACACACACACTGACACACACACTCACACATACATACACACTTACACACACACTGACACACACACACACACTGACACACATACACACTTACACACACACTCACTCAAACACTCACACAGACACTCACTCACACGGTCATTCACACACACACACTGACACGCACACTCACACACACACTTACACACACTCACACATTAATTCACACACACTGACACACACACTCACACAAACTCACACACTCAATCACACACACACACTGACACACACTCTGACACAAACATACACACTTACACACACACTCACTCAAACACTCACACAGACACACACACATTAATTCACACACACACACACACACTGACACACACACTCACACATACATACACACACACTAACACACACACTCACTCAAAGACTCACACAGACACTCACACACACATTAATTCACACAAACACACACACTGACACACACACTCACACAAACATACACACTTACACACACACTCACTCAAACACTCACACAGACACACACGTTAATTCACACACACACACACACTGGCACACACACTCACACATACATACACACACACTAACACACACACACACACTCAAAGACTCACACAGACACTCACACACACATTTAATTCACACACACACACTGACACACACACTCACACAAACTCACACGCTCAATCACACACTCACTCAAAGATTCACTCAAACATTCACACATTAATTCACACATACATACACACTTACACACACACTCACTCAAACACTCACTCAAACATTCACACGTTAATTCACACACACATACACACTTACACACACACTCACACAAACATACACACTTACACACACACATGCAGAGAAACTCCCAAACCATGAGCTTGCTTCCTCATGCTTTAGACATTCTCCGATTTAACAGATAATTGTGCTCAATGTTCGTGGAAGTGTGTGCTTGTGTATGAGTGTGTGAGGGTTTATGTGAGTGTGTGTGTGTCCGTGTGCGAGTGGGTGATTGGGTGAGTGTGTGAGGGTTTATGTGAGTGTGTCTGTCCGTGTGTGAGTGGGTGGTTGGGTGAGTGTGTGAGGGTTTATGTGAGTGTGCGTGTCCGTGTGTGAGTGGGTGGTTGTGTATGAGTGTGTGAGGGTTTATGTGAGTGTGTGTGTCCGTGTGCGAGTGTGTGCTTGTGTATGAGTGTGTGAGGGTTTATGTGAGTGTGTGTGTCCGTGTGCGAGTGGGTGGTTGGGTGAGTGTGTGAGGGTTTATGTGAGTGTGCGTGTCCGTGTGTGAGTGGGTGGTTGGGTGAGTGTGTGAGGGTTTATGTGAGTGTGCGTGTCCGTGTGTGAGTGGGTGATTGGGTGAGTGTGTGAGGGTTTATGTGAGTGTGTGTGTGTCCGTGTGCGAGTGGGTGGTTGGGTGAGTGTGTGAGGGTTTATGTGAGTGTGCGTGTCCGTGTGTGAGTGGGTGATTGGGTGAGTGTGTGAGGGTTTATGTGAGTGTGTGTGTCCGTGTGTGAGTGGGTGATTGTGTATGAGTGTGTGAGGGTTTATGTGAGTGTGTGTGTCCGTGATTGGGTGAGTGTGTGAGGGTTTATGTGAGTGTGCGTGTCCGTGTGCGAGTGGGTGGTTGGGTGAGTGTGTGAGGGTTTATGTGAGTGTGCGTGTCCGTGTGTGAGTGGGTGGTTGGGTGAGTGTGTGAGGGTTTATGTGAGTGTGTGTGTCCGTGTGCGAGTGGGTGATTGGGTGAGTGTGTGAGGGTTTATGTGAGTGTGTGTGTCCGTGTGTGAGTGGGTGCTTGTGTATGAGTGTGTGAGGGTTTATGTGAGTGTGTGTGTCCGTGATTGGGTGAGTGTGTGAGGGTTTATGTGAGTGTGCGTGTCCGTGTGCGAGTGGGTGGTTGGGTGAGTGTGTGAGGGTTTATGTGAGTGTGTGTGTCCGTGTGTGAGTGGGTGCTTGTGTATGAGTGTGTGAGGGTTTATGTGAGTGTGTGTGTCCGTGTGCGAGTGGGTGGTTGGGTGAGTGTGTGAGGGTTTATGTGAGTGTGTGTGTCCGTGTGCGAGTGGGTGGTTGGGTGAGTGTGTGAGGGTTTATGTGAGTGTGTGTGTCCGTGTGCGAGTGGGTGGTTGGGTGAGTGTGTGAGGGTTTATGTGAGTGTGCGTGTCCGTGTGTGAGTGGGTGATTGGGGGAGTGTGTGAGGGTTTATGTGAGTGTGTGTGTCCGTGTGCGAGTGGGTGGTTGGGTGAGTGTGTGAGGGTTTATGTGAGTGTGTGTGTCCGTGTGCGAGTGGGTGGTTGGGTGAGTGTGTGAGGGTTTATGTGAGTGTGCGTGTCCGTGTGTGAGTGTGTGCTTGTGTATGAGTGTGTGAGGGTTTATGTGAGTGTATGTGTCCGTGTGTGAGTGGGTGGTTGGGTGAGTGTGTGAGGGTTTATGTGAGTGTGCGTGTCCGTGTGTGAGTGGGTGATTGGGTGAGTGTGTGAGGGTTTATGTGAGTGTATGTGTCCGTGTGCGAGTGGGTGGTTGGGTGAGTGTGTGAGGGTTTATGTGAGTGTGTGTGTCCGTGTGTGAGTGGGTGATTGGGTGAGTGTGTGAGGGTTTATGTGAGTGTGTGTGTCCGTGTGTGAGTGGGTGGTTGGGTGAGTGTGTGAGGGTGTATGTGAGTGTGTGTGTCCGTGTGCGAGTGGGTGATTGGGTGAGTGTGTGAGGGTTTATGTGAGTGTGTGTGTCCGTGTGCGAGTGGGTGATTGGGTGAGTGTGTGAGGGTTTATGTGAGTGTGTGTGTCCGTGTGCGAGTGGGTGATTGGGGGAGTGTGTGAGGGTTTATGTGAGTGTGTGTGTCCGTGTGTGAGTGGGTGATTGGGTGAGTGTGTGAGGGTTTATGTGAGTGTGTGTGTCCGTGTGCGAGTGGGTGGTTGGGTGAGTGTGTGAGGGTTTATGTGAGTGTGCGTGTCCGTGTGCGAGTGGGTGATTGGGTGAGTGTGTGAGGGTTTATGTGAGTGTGCGTGTCCGTGTGCGAGTGGGTGATTGGGTGAGTGTGTGAGGGTTTATGTGAGTGTGTGTGTCCGTGTGCGAGTGGGTGGTTGGGTGAGTGTGTGAGGGTTTATGTGAGTGTGTGTGTCCGTGTGCGAGTGGGTGATTGGGTGAGTGTGTGAGGGTTTATGTGAGTGTGTGTGTCCGTGTGCGAGTGGGTGATTGGGTGAGTGTGTGAGGGTTTATGTGAGTGTGTGTGTCCGTGTGTGAGTGGGTGGTTGGGTGAGTGTGTGTGTCCGTGTGCGAGTGGGTGGTTGGGTGAGTGTGTGAGGGTTTATGTGAGTGTGCGTGTCCGTGTGTGAGGGTTTATGTGAGTGTGTGTGTCCGTGTGCGAGTGGGTGGTTGGGTGAGTGTGTGAGGGTTTATGTGAGTGTGTGTGTCCGTGTGCGAGTGGGTGGTTGGGTGAGTGTGTGAGGGTTTATGTGAGTGTGCGTGTCCGTGTGTGAGTGGGTGGTTGGGTGAGTGTGTGAGGGTTTATGTGAGTGTGTGTGTCCGTGTGCGAGTGGGTGATTGGGTGAGTGTGTGAGGGTTTATGTGAGTGTGTGTGTCCGTGTGTGAGTGGGTGATTGGGTGAGTGTGTGAGGGTTTATGTGAGTGTGTGTCTCCGTGTGTGAGTGTGTGCTTGTGTATGAGTGTGTGAGGGTTTATGTGAGTGTGTGTGTCCGTGTGCGAGTGGGTGGTTGGGTGAGTGTGTGAGGGTTTATGTGAGTGTGTGTCTCCGTGTGTGAGTGTGTGCTTGTGTATGAGTGTGTGAGGGTTTATGTGAGTGTGCGTGTCCGTGTGTGAGTGGGTGGTTGGGTGAGTGTGTGAGGGTTTATGTGAGTGTGCGTGTCCGTGTGTGAGTGGGTGGTTGGGTGAGTGTGTGAGGGTTTATGTGAGTGTGTGTGTCCGTGTGCGAGTGGGTGATTGGGTGAGTGTGTGAGGGTTTATGTGAGTGTGTGTGTCCGTGTGCGAGTGGGTGATTGGGTGAGTGTGTGAGGGTTTATGTGAGTGTGTGTCTCCGTGTGCGAGTGGGTGATTGGGTGAGTGTGTGAGGGTTTATGTGAGTGTGTGTGTCTGTGTGTGAGTGGGTGGTTGGGTGAGTGTGTGTGTCCGTGTGTGAGTGGGTGGTTGGGTGAGTGTGTGAGGGTTTATGTGAGTGTGCGTGTCCGTGTGTGAGGGTTTATGTGAGTGTGCGTGTCCGTGTGTGAGTGTGTGCTTGTGTATGAGTGTGTGAGGGTTTATGTGAGTGTGCGTGTCCGTGTGTGAGGGTTTATGTGAGTGTGCGTGTCCGTGTGTGAGTGTGTGCTTGTGTATGAGTGTGTGAGGGTTTATGTGAGTGTGTGTGTCCGTGTGCGAGTGGGTGATTGGGTGAGTGTGTGAGGGTTTATGTGAGTGTGCGTGTCCGTGTGCGAGTGGGTGGTTGGGTGAGTGTGTGAGGGTTTATGTGAGTGTGTGTGTCCGTGTGCGAGTGGGTGATTGGGTGAGTGTGTGAGGGTTTATGTGAGTGTGTGTGTCCGTGTGCGAGTGGGTGATTGGGTGAGTGTGTGAGGGTTTATGTGAGTGTGCGTGTCCGTGTGTGAGTGTGTGGTTGGGTGAGTGTGTGAGGGTTTATGTGAGTGTGTGTGTCCGTGTGCGAGTGGGTGGTTGGGTGAGTGTGTGAGGGTTTATGTGAGTGTGTGTGTCCGTGTGCGAGTGGGTGATTGGGTGAGTGTGTGAGGGTTTATGTGAGTGTGTGTGTCCGTGTGCGAGTGGGTGATTGGGTGAGTGTGTGAGGGTTTATGTGAGTGTGTGTGTCCGTCCGTGTGTGAGTGGGTGATTGGGTGAGTGTGTGAGGGTTTATGTGAGTGTGTGTGTCCGTCCGTGTGTGAGTGGGTGGTTGGGTGAGTGTGTGAGGGTTTATGTGAGTGTGCGTGTCCGTGTGCGAGTGGGTGATTGGGGGAGTGTGTGAGTGAGTGGGCGAGTAACCCATAGACTCACCACAGACCCGTAGACTCACACAGAGACCCGAAGACTCACACAGAGACCCATAGACTCACATAGAGCCCCACATACTCACACAGAGACCCATAGACGCACACAGAGACCCACAGACTCACACAGACACCCGAAGACTCACACAGAGACCCATAGACTCACCACACCGAGACCCATAGACTCACATAGAGACCAATAGACTCACGCAGAGACCTATCGACTCACACATAGACCCATAGACTCACACAGAGACGCATAGACTCACACAGAGACCCATATACAGTAGTCACACAGAGACCCATTTACTGATGCAGAAACCTATAGACTCACATAGAGCCCCACAGACTCACACAGAGACCCATAGACTCACACAGAGACCCATAGACTCACACAGAGACCCATAGACTCGCACGGAAACCCATAGACTCATACAGAGACCCATAGACTCACACGGAGACCCATAGACTCACACAGAGACCCATAGACACACACAGAAACCCATAGACTCACACAGAGACCCATAGACTCGCACAGAGAGTCATAGACTCACACAGAGACCCATAGACTCACACAGAGACCCACAGACTCACACAGACACCCATAGACTCACACAGAGACCCATAGACTCACACAGAGACCCATAGACTCACCACACCGAGACCCATAGACTCACGCAGAGACCTATCGACTCACACATAGACCCATAGACTCACACAGAGACGCATAGACTCACACAGAGACCCATAGACTGACACAGAGACCCATAGACTCACACAGAGACACATAGACTCACACAGAGACCCATAGACTCACACAGAGACCCATAGACTCGCACAGAGACACATAGACTCACACAGAGACACATAGACTCACACAGAGACCCATAGACTCACACAGAGACCCATAGACTCGCACAGAGACACATAGACTCACACAGAGACACATAAACTCACACATACACACATAGACTCACACAGAGACCCATAGACTGACACAGAGACCCATAGACTCGCACAGAGACACATAGACTCACACAGAGACCCATAGACTCACACAGAGACCCATAGACTCACACAGAGACCCACAAACTCACACATACACACATAGACTCACACAGAGACCCATAGACTCACACAGAGACCTACAGACTCACACATAGACCCATAGACTCACACAACGATTCATAGACTCACACAGAGACCCATAGACTCACACAGAGACCCATAGACTCACACAGAGACCCACAGACTCGCACAGAGACCCACAGACTCACACAGAGATCCATAAACTCGCACAGAGACCCATAGACTCACACAGAGACCCATAGACTCACACAGAGACCCACAGACTCGCACAGAGACCCACAGACTCACACAGAGATCCATAAACTCGCACAGAGACCCATAGACTCACACAGAGACCCATAGACTCACACAGAGACCCACAGACTCACACAGAGATCCATAAACTCGCACAGAGACCCATAGACTCACACAGAGACCCATAGACTCACACAGAGACCCACAGACTCGCACAGAGACACATACACTCACACAGAGACCCATAGACTCACACAGAGACCCATAGACTCGCACAGAGACACATAGACTCACACAGAGACACATAAACTCACACAGAGACCCATAGACTCGCACAGAGACCCATAGACTCACACAGAGACCCACAAACTCACACATACACACATAGACTCACACAGAGACCCATAGACTCACACAGAGACCTACAGACTCACACAGAGACCCATAGACTCACACAACGATTCATAGACTCACACAGAGACCCATAGACTCACACAGAGACCCATAGACTCACACAGAGACCCACAGACTCGCACAGAGACCCACAGACTCACACAGAGACCCACAGACTCACACAGAGATCCATAAACTCGCACAGAGACCCATAGACTCACACAGAGACCCATAGACTCACACAGAGACCCACAGACTCGCACAGAGACACATACACTCACACAGAGACCCATAGACTCACACAGAGACCCATAGACTCGCACAGAGACACATAGACTCACACAGAGACACATAGACTCACACAGAGACCCATAGACTCACACAGAGACCCATAGACTCGCACAGAGACACATAGACTCACACAGAGACACATAAACTCACACAGAGACCCATAGACTCGCACAGAGACCCATAGACTCACACAGAGACCCACAAACTCACACATACACACATAGACTCACACAGAGACCCATAGACTCACACAGAGACCTACAGACTCACACAGAGACCCATAGACTCACACAACGATTCATAGACTCACACAGAGACCCATACACTCACACAGAGACCCATAGACTCACACAGAGACCCACAGACTCGCACAGAGACCCACAGACTCACACAGAGACCCACAGACTCACACAGAGATCCATAGACTCGCACAGAGACCCATAGACTCATACAGAGACCCACAGACTCGCACAGAGACCCACAGACTCGCACAGAGATCCATAGACTCGCACAGAGACACATAGACTCACACAGAGACCCATAGACTCACACAGAGACCCACAGACTCGCACAGAGACCCACAGACTCGCACAGAGACACATAGACTCACACAGAGACCCACAGTTTGTAGTTTCACCCCCGCACCTCCTATTAGTTTCGGTTGGCTATGCACGGCGTGAAATGAATTCAACATAATAATAGCATAGCAGTGGAATGAATGGTAAGGTTAGCAAAACAATCCCCGGTTTTCAGGTATGAGGGGCTACAGCTGAGCATTGTAAGGACATCTTACACCCTGTCACACACACACACAAAGACAAAGACAAAGACCCCCCATATAGCCTCAACAGACTGTAGGGGAAAGTGCTGTTAGCGAGCACCTATGAAGGCCGGAACGGCACACGAGGGGGTAGGTGGCCAGCACCACGCCCGACCGCCTTTGTCTCCCCAGTGGCGATGTTTACACACCGCACCAGGTACTGGCTGAGTCGACCTAGGGGAGGCCCGGGACCGGTTCAGATAATCGTCACTGGTGTTTTCCGTGAGCTGGAGTCGAACCCGTGTCGCCGGGTTTATAGCGCAGCGTGCTAACCGCTGCACCACCGCTCCCCACACTCACTCACATTCTCAAGCACACACTCAATCACCCACTCAATCACATACTCACTCACTCACACACTCACGCAAACACTCACTCACACACACAGTCACACACACAGCCACACACACACTCATGCACTCACACACACACACACAAGCACTCACTCACACACTCACTCACTCACACACTCACGCAAACACTCACTCACACACACAGTCACACACTCATTCACTCACTCACACACTCACGCAAACACTCACTCACACACACAGTCACACACACAGCCACACACACACTCATGCACTCACACACACACAAGCACTCACTCACACACTCACTCACTCACACACTCACGCAAACACTCACTCACACACACAGTCACACACTCATTCACTCACTCACATACTCACTCACACACTCACTCACATACTCACTCACTCACTCACGCAAAGACTCACTCACACACACAGTCACACACTCAATCACACACTCAATCACATACTCATTCACACACTCACGCAAACACTCACTCACACACACAGTCACACACACAGTCACACACTCACTCACACACTCACTCACTCACGCAAAGACTCACTCACACACACAGTCACACACACAGTCACACACTCACTCACTCACACACTCACTCACTCACACACTCACGCAAACCCTCACTGACACACACAGTCACACACACAGTCACATACTCACTCACACACTCACACGCTCACTCACTCACACACTCACACAAACACTCACACACACAGTCACACACACAGCCACACACACACTCATGCACACACACACACACTCACACACACAGTGACACACTCACTCTCACACTCACTCACACACTCACACAAACACTCACACACACAGTCATACACACAGCCACACACACACTCATGCACTCACTCACACACACACAAACACACACTCACACACACAGTCACACACACAGTCACACACTCACTCACACACTCACTCACACGCTCACTCACTCACACACTCACACAAACACTCACACACACAGTCACACATACAGCCACACACACACTCATGCACACACACACACACTCACACACACAGTGACACACTCACTCACTCACTCACACACTCACTCACACACTCACACAAACACTCACAAACACAGTCATACACACAGCCACACACACACTCATGCACTCACTCACACACACACAAACACACACTCACACACACAGTCACACACACAGTCACACACTCACTCACACACTCACTCACACGCTCACTTACTCACACACTCACTCACGCACTCACTCACACACTCACTCACTCACACACAAAAACACTCACCCACACACACAGTCACACATACAGCCACACACACACATACACACTCATGCACTCACACACTCACTCACTCACACACTCACTCACACACTCACACAAACACTCACACACACAGTCATACACACAGCCACACACACACTCATGCACTCACTCACACACACACAAACACACACTCACACACACAGTCACACACACAGTCACACACTCACTCACACACTCACTCACACGCTCACTCACACACTCACTCACTCACGCACTCACTCACACACTCACTCACTCACACACAAAAACACTCACCCACACACACAGTCACACATACAGCCACACACACACATACACACTCATGCACTCACACACTCACTCACTCACACACTCACTCACACACTCACACAAACACTCACACACACAGTCATACACACAGCCACACACACACTCATGCACTCACACACACACAAACACACACTCACACACACAGTCACACACACAGTCACACACTCACTCACACACTCACTCACACGCTCACTCACTCACACACTCACTCACGCACTCACTCACACACTAACTCACTCACACACAAAAACACTCACCCACACACACAGTCACACATACAGCCACACACACACATACACACTCATGCACTCACACACTCACTCACTCACTCACACACTCACACAAACACTCACACACACAGTCATACACACAGCCACACACACACTCATGCACTCACTCACACACACACAAACACACACTCACACACACAGTCACACACACAGTCACACACTCACTCACACACTCACTCACACGCTCACTCACACACTCACTCACTCACGCACTCACTCACACACTCACTCACTCACACACAAAAACACTCACCCACACACACAGTCACACATACAGCCACACACACACATACACACTCATGCACTCACACACTCACTCACTCACACACTCACTCACACACTCACACAAACACTCACACACACAGTCATACACACAGCCACACACACACTCATGCACTCACTCACACACACACAAACACACACTCACACACTCACTCACACGCTCACTTACTCACACACACACTCACGCACTCACTCACACACTCACTCACTCACACACAAAAACACTCACCCACACACACAGTCACACATACAGCCACACACACACATACACACTCATGCACTCACACACTCACTCACTCACACACTCACTCACACACTCACACAAACACTCACACACACAGTCATACACACAGCCACACACACACTCATGCACTCACACACACACAAACACACACTCACACACACAGTCACACACACAGTCACACACTCACTCACACACTCACTCACACGCTCACTCACACACTCACTCACTCACGCACTCACTCACACACTCACTCACTCACACACAAAAACACTCACCCACACGCACAGTCACACATACAGCCACACACACACATACACACTCATGCACTCACACACTCACTCACTCACACACTCACTCACACACTCACACAAACACTCACACACACAGTCATACACACAGCCACACACACACTCATGCACTCACTCACACACACACAAACACACACTCACACACTCACTCACACGCTCACTTACTCACACACTCACTCACGCACTCACTCACACACTCACTCACTCACACACAAAAACACTCACCCACACACACAGTCACACATACAGCCACACACACACATACACACTCATGCACTCACACAATCACTCACTCACACACTCACTCATGCAAACACTCACTCACACAGTCACACACACAGTCAGTCACTCACTCACACACTCACTCACACACTCACTCACACACTCACACAGTCACACACACAGTCAATCACATACTCACTCACCCACACACTCACACAAACACTCACTCACACACACAGTCACACACTCACTCACTCACTCACACACTCACTCACATACTCACTCACACACTCACACAAACACTCACTCACACACACAGTCACACACTCACTCACTCACTCACACACTCACTCACACACACAGTCAATCACATACTCACTCACCCACACACTCACACAAACACTCACTCACACACACAGTCACACACTCACTCACTCACACACTCACTCATGCACTCACCCGTACACAGCCAGAGAGTAAAGTTACTCCCATACCGTGACATTGCTTCCTCATACTTTCAGCATTCTTTGATTACTAAGTCATTGTGTGCAATGTTCAGGGAAGCGTGTGAATGTACGTGGGAGTGTGTGAGTGTGTGTGAGTGGATGATGGGGTGAGTGCGTGAGTGAGTGATTCAGTGGGCGAGTGAGTGAGTGCCTGAGTGAGTGACAGGGCGAGTGAGTGAGTGGTTGAGTGAGTGGTTGAGTGAGTGCCTGAGTGAGTGACAGGGCGAGTGAGTGAGTGGTTGAGTGAGTGGTTGAGTGAGTGCCTGAGTGAGTGACAGGGCGAGTGAGTGAGTGGTTGAGTGAGTGGTTGAGTGAGTGCCTGAGTGAGTGACAGGGCGAGTGAGTGAGTGGTTGAGTGAGTGCCTGAGTGAGTGACAGGGCGAGTGAGTGAGTGGTTGAGTGAGTGGTTGAGTGAGTGCATGAGTGAGTGACAGGGCGAGTGAGTGAGTGGTTGAGTGAGTGGTTGAGTGAGTGCCTGAGTGAGTGACAGGGCGAGTGAGTGAGTGGTTGAGTGAGTGGTTGAGTGAGTGCCTGAGTGAGTGACAGGGCGAGTGAGTGAGTGGTTGAGTGAGTGGTTGAGTGAGTGCCTGAGTGAGTGACAGGGCGAGTGAGTGAGTGGTTGAGTGAGTGGTTGAGTGAGTGCCTGAGTGAGTGACAGGGCGAGTGAGTGAGTGGTTGAGTGAGTGGTTGAGTGAGTGCCTGAGTGAGTGACAGGGCGAGTGAGTGAGTAGTTGAGTGAGTGGTTGAGTGAGTGCCTGAGTGAGTGACAGGGCGAGTGAGTGAGTGGTTGAGTGAGTGGTTGAGTGAGTGCCTGAGTGAGTGACAGGGCGAGTGAGTGAGTGGTTGAGTGAGTGGTTGAGTGAGTGCCTGAGTGAGTGACAGGGCGAGTGAGTGAGTGGTTGAGTGAGTGGTTGAGTGAGTGCCTGAGTGAGTGACAGGGCGAGTGAGTGAGTGGTTGAGTGAGTTGTTGAGTGAGTGGTCCAGAAAAACTACTTATTACGTGAAAAACTACTTCATCTTGTTGGTTCTTTCGGTGAAGTAACGTAGAAGGGAAGTAATAAAATGATGAAAATAAAACATAATAAAATAAAATAATTTTATTATATTAAATTGTTATATTATTGTATTATTATTTTATAATATTATTTTATTATGTTTTATTTTTATTATTGTATTACTTCCCTTCTACGTGATGACTTTACCGAAAAAACCAAGAAGATTAATCCCTGCAGTCACGAAATAAGCTTTAAATCGAAAAACTACTTCTTACGCTTTTTTGAGATTGGCCCTCAGTGCGTTTTTAGCCACCACAGTGGCCAAAGGGGGCTCTGGGCGGGTTCGGGGGGCTAGTAACCCCTCCACCTTCAATTCATTAACAGAAATCCACGGAATAAATATCCAGGTAAGCTTGTGCCAGAGGCCCCGGGGGGACAGGCGTCTACGACGTCTCCTGGCCAAACCCCATTTGGCAGAGCCAGGAGATTGAATTCGTACCCGCGGGGTTCCTCCAGAAACAACGAAAAACCACTCGCGGTGGCCATTTAGAATGTTCGAACGCTCACTGCGGAGGAGAGGCTATGTATTCTCTGTCGGGGTCTGGACCGGTACTGACTGGATCTCTGCAGTATTCAGGAGGTTCGGTTGAACGCCTTGGCACCTGCAACCATGAGGGTTGGACAGTCCTCTCCTCGGGGCAGAAGACTGCCAAACAACAGGGAGTGGCTCTTCTTCTGAACAAAAGAATGAAGGGAGCGTGGGAGAGTGGTGGTGAGGTGTGGGAAGCTGTAAGCCCCAGGATACTTGGGGCTCGCCTTCCCATCAACCGGAGGCGAGGAGTGGTGGTCGTGGTTACTTATGCCCCCACCGAAGACGAACATCGGTGGAGGGATGCAGGCAAGGCCGATGAGTCAGATGCCTTCAATGACCTCCTGTCACAGGTGCTAACTAAAGTGGCTACTCGGGATAGAGTCATCTTGTTGGGTGACTTTAACGCCCGAGTTGGTCATGATGCTGGCACCTGGTCTGGAGTGATTGGAAGGCATGGGCCAAATCAGCTCAATAAGAATGGTAGGAGGCTGCTAAACGTTTGTGCAGCCCCTGGGCTTGTAATTACCAAGACGCTGTTCCAGCATCGGCAAATCCACACGACATCATGGATGCATGCCGGGTCCAAGCAAGAACATCTGCTGGACTACATAGTGACGGACCAGCGGATGCGAGCCCATGTCCTTGACACCAGGACCTGCTGTGGAGCCGATCTGTCCATTGACCATCGACTTGTCATCTGTAAGATGCGCCTGCCGTTCTTCCACTCTGGTGGTGGGTGTACATCCAGGACCACATTCAAACCCACAGTGGCCTGTTCTCAGCTAGCTGATGAAAGTCGCACTTGAGAATTTCATCTGGTCCAACACCAATGGAGACTAGGCTCTAAGAAAAGCTGTCTCGGGTGTGGACCAATCAACTTCAAGGACAGTGCATATCATTATCATCATCAGAGTTGTTTATTTTTGCTTGCATGTTGACTGCTTGTGTTGTGGTTATTGCAAACATGATGCCTTGTATAAAGGTGTCAAACATAGACCCATAGACTCACACAGAGACACATAGACTCACACAGAGACTCATAGCCTCACACAGAGACACATAGACTGACAGAGATATCCATAGACTCACACATAGACCCATAGACTCATACAGAGACCACCCATAGACTCACAAAGAAACCCATAGTCTCACTATGAAACTCATAGACTCACACAGAGACTCATAGACTCACACATAGACCCATAGACTCACACAGGGACCCATAGACTCACACAGAGTCTCATAGCCTCACACAGAGACCCACAGACTGACACAGAGACCCATAAACTCACACAGATACCCATAAACTCACACAGAGACCCATAGACTCACGCAGAGACCCATAGACTCACAAAGAGACCCATAGACTCACACAGAGACCCATAGACTCACACAAAGACCCATAGACTCACAAAGAGACCCATAGACTCACACATAGACCCATAGACTCACACAGAGACCCATAGACTCACACAGAGACCTACAGACTCACATAGAGACCCATAGACTCACACAGATACCCATAGACTCACACAGAGACCCATAGACTCACACAGAGACCCATAGACTCACACAGAGACCCGTAGACTCACACATAGACCCGTAGACTCACACATAGACCTGTAGACTCACACAGAGACCCATAGACTCACACAGATACCCATAGACTCACACAGATACCCATAGACTCACACAGAGACCCATAGACTCACACAAAGACCCGTAGACTCACACATAGACCCGTAGACTCACACATAGACCCGTAGACTCACACATAGACCCATAGACTCACACAGAGACCCGTAGACTCACACATAGACCCGTAGACTCACACATAGACTCGTAGACTCACACATAGACCCATAGACTCACACAGAGACCCGTAGACTCACACATAGACCCGTAGACTCACACATAGAGCCGTAGACTCACACAGATACCCATAGACTCACACAGAGACCCATAGACTCACACAGAGACCCATAGACTCACACAGAGACCCGTAGACTCACACATAGACCCGTAGACTCACACATAGACCCATGGACTCACACATAGACCCATAGACTGACACAGAGACCCATAGACTCACACAGATACCCGTAGACTCACACATAGACCCATAGACTGACACAGAGACCAACGGTTTTTTGTCCTTCACCCCGCACCTCCGATTAGCCACGGTTGGCTACGTGCGGTGGCGCCAATGGAGATGTTCAACATACATGCAAATACATTCTAGATTTGAAGTTTTCGTGACTGCAAGTGGTGTTTTTCGGTAAAGTCCCGTAGGTGAAAAAAGAAAACAAATATATAAAATCACGACGTTTTGGAGGCAACACAAGCATCCGTCTTCAGGTGGAACCGTCACAGCACGATTGCTGTGTCAAGTTAAAGACACATTCTAAGAGACGCGTCCTTGTGTATATACTGGTTGAGGGGGAAAGGAACCTGTATCGGAGTTTTGTATTATTATTGTGAGGTGGAACCGTCACAGCAAAATGACTGTATCAAGAGATACGTCGTGATTCAATTGATTTGTTTTCTTTTTTAACCTACGTGACTTTACCGACAAAAACCGACGAGTATGCAAATACATGTTGGCATTGGTGGTCACGTTCATTTTCCTGGTGTTCGTATCGTTGATGACGATGCTGTTGCCGTCTGCGTGGTTTTTTTCTCTTTCCAGAATTCCTCGGGACATCTGCTTCTCAAGCGGGAAACCATGGACAAGTCACTGCTGCTGCTCTCCATCCTGCTGCCACACGTCCTGTGCCAAAGTAATTGAACGCGGCCGAGAACACCACTCGGCGTTCAGTCGGCACTAGATAGGGGCGCCACGGTGGCTAGGAGATGTGAACTACCTCATCTTGTATACAGGAGGTCGTGGGGTCGATCTCGACCCTAACTCCATGATGGCTAGGAGATGTTAACTACCTCATCTTGTATACAGGAGGTCGTGGGGTCGATCCCGACCCTAACTCCATGATGGCTAGGTAGATGTTAACTACCTCACCTGGTAAATAGGAGGTCGTGTGGTCGATCACGACCCTAACTCCATGATGGTTAGGAGATGTGAACTACCTCATCTTGTATACAGGAGGTCGTGTGGTCGATCTCGACCCTAACTCCATGATGGTTAGGAGATGTTAACTGCCTGACCCTGACGATGCCTGCTGCTGTATATTTGGAGTCTGTGTCTCTCTCTCTCTCATCATCACGGTGGCTAGGAGATGTTAACTACCTCGCCTGGTATACAGGAGGTCGTGGGTTCGATCCCAACCCCTGACGATGCCTGCTGCTGTATATTTGGAGTCTGTGTCTCTCTCACCATCATCATCATCACGGTGGCTAGGAGATGTTAACTACCTCGCCTGGTATACAGGAGGTCGTGGGTTCGATCCCAACCCCTGACGATGCCTGCTGCTGTATATTTGGAGTCTGTGTCTCTCTCACCATCATCATCATCACGGTGGCTAGGAGATGTTAACTACCTCGCCTGGTATACAGGAGGTCGTGGGTTCGATCCCAACCCCTGACGATGCCTGCTGCTGTATATTTGGAGTCTGTGTCTCTCTCACCATCATCATCATCACGGTGGCTAGGAGATGTTAACTACCTCGCCTGGTATACAGGAGGTCGTGGGTTCGATCCCAACCCCTGACGATGCCTGCTGCTGTATATTTGGAGTCTGTGTCTCTCTCACCATCATCATCATCATCACGGTGGCTAGGAGATGTTAACTACCTCGCCTGGTATACAGGAGGTCGTGGGTTCGATCCCAACCCCTGACGATGCCTGCTGCTGTATATTTGGAGTCTGTGTCTCTCTCACCATCATCATCATCATCACGGTGGCTAGGAGATGTTAACTACCTCGCCTGGTATACAGGAGGTCGTGGGTTCGATCCCAACCCCTGACGATGCCTGCTGCTGTATATTTGGAGTCTGTGTCTCTCTCACCATCATCATCATCATCACGGTGGCTAGGAGATGTTAACTACCTCGCCTGGTACACAGGAGGTCGTGGGTTCGATCCCGACCCTGACGATGCCTGCTGCTGGTTTACTCTCCAAAACACACACCGCTTCGTGCTGAACTAAGTAACTAATTGTGACGTCTTGTTAACACGACAACCCCGTTACTAATTGTCTGTGTGTTTGGGAGGTGGTGGGTTTAACGACGTAGTTATATTAACGCCATCTAACCCAAACAACTCTATATTATGGATGACATTGGTCGCGAAAGCCTACGTGTTGAACTGTAGTGGTGTAAATTTCGTTTTAAAGCTTTCGTTACTGCAGAGATTCATCTTCTTGGTTCTTTCGGTAAAGTCACGTAGAATGGAAATAATAAAATAATAAAAATAAAACATAATAAAATCATAAAAATATTAAACTAATAAAAAATAAAACATAATAAAATAATGTAATATTATATTTATGATGTTTTATTTTTTATTAAATCATAAAATAATAAAAAATAAAACATAATAAATATAATATTATATCATTTTATTACGTTTTATTTTTATTATTTTATTATTTCCATTCTACGTGACTTTACCGAAAGAACCAAGAAGATGTAGTGGTGTAGTGTCTAGTAGTGTGGTGTATAGTAGTGTATAGTAGTGTATAGTAGTGATGCAATGTATAATAGTGTAGTGTGTAGTAGTGTAGTTTATAGTAGGCTATAGTGTAGTCTTCATAATCAACGTTTTTGAGTTTAGATCGCGTTATTTATAAATGTGTCGTAACCCTCCACCACCCGACACGGTCAATCAGTAAAAAAAAGTGTCACGTTGACAAAAGACAAAAGAGTTCACTGCTTTAGCCCACCGGTGTGTTGACGCGTGAAACCACAACATTTACAATTGTTTGAGTAGTGCGACGTTTCGCTGGTAATTGCATCCAGCATCATCGGGCAATTCGCCAGAATAGTGTAGTCTAAACAACAACACACGATGATACGGATGATCGGGAATGCCCACGATGCCTTAACAAATCGTGTTTGATGTCACCGCAGCTACGTCGACTCCACAAGTGCCCTTGACGACGCCGTCCTTCATCAATAACTGTAAACACCGCTCCACATCATGAGACCTCCCTTTGCAAGCATTAACATATTAGAACATATTAGAACAGATTTCGATTTAAAGCTTCTTTCGTGACTGCAGGGATTCATCTTCTTGGTTCTTTCGGTAAAGTCACGTAGAAGGGAAATAATAAAAATAAAACATAATAAAATAATTCTCACGACGTTTCGGCCACAACGCAAGCAGCCGTCCTCAAGTGGAGAACAGGTCTGTCGGAAAGACAGTGTCATTCACATCATCATCAACATCATCATCATTAACATCATCATCATCAACATCATCATCTACATCATCATCATCATCTTTTTTTTCGATTTAAAGCTTTCGTGACTGCAGGGATTCATCTTCTAGGTTGTTTCGGTAAAGTCATCACGTAGAAGGCAAATAATAAAATAATAAAAATAAAACATGATAAAATAATTCTCACGACGTTTCGGCCACAACGCAAGCAGCCGTCCTCAGGTGGAGAACAGGTCTGTCGAGGAGACAGAGTCTTATTTTATTATTTCCATTCTACGTGACTTTACCGAAAGAACCAAGAAGATGGATCACAACTCGTCACGATGATTGGCTCTGCCGGTCCTGGCCCATAGCCAATGGGGGGAAGCCTAGGGGCGTGGCCCTGACGTAATGGAAAGGAGACAGCTGCAAGTAGATGATTGGTTCTGCTGGCTTTAGCCACAGCCAATGGGGAGACGAGTCAGGGGCGTGGTCCCGGGAGCCTATGATGGAGTCTGGAAGATTCCATAGAGGCTAACCAGGATTGGTGGAAAGGTACCACGTGACTCGGGTATTAAAAGGGGTGGAGACGGACAACACGTGGTCAGAACTGGAACGAACGGAGGGAGAGGCCATGCTGGAGCGGGGTCCAGGCTGCCACGTGGTCCAGGCTGCCACGTGGTCCAGGCTGCCACGTGGTGCAGGCTGCCACGTGGTCCAGGCTGCCACGTGGTCCAGGCTGCCACGTGGTCCAGGCTGCCACGTGGTCCAGGCTGCCACGTGGTGCAGGCTGCCACGTGGTCCAGGCTGCCACGTGGTCCAGGCTGCCACGTGGTCCAGGCTGCCACGTGGTCCAGGCTGCCACGTGGTCCAGGCTGCCCACGTGGTCCAGGCTGCCACGTGGCCGTGCGTGTCTCTCCCTCTCCCGCTGTCTGTCAGCAGCGTGAAGGAGTAAGATGGGAGTGTTGTGAACGAAAGACAAATAAAGATCGGATTCCAGAAGTGGCTTCCACGACCTTTATTACAATAGTATAGTGTATAGAAGTGTAGTTTATAGGAGGGTATAGTGTAGTGTAAACAACAACACACGATGATACGGACGATTGGGAATGCCGACGATGCCTGCGAATCGACCGCCCCCCCCCCCCGGCCCCCCTTATCAAATCGCGTTTGGTGTCACCGCAGATACGTCAACGGTGGCAACAACTCCACAGGTGACCTTGACGACGCCGTCCATCACCGGTAACTGTAAACACCGTTCCACATCATGGGACCTCCCTTTGCCGGCATTAACATATTAGAAAATATTTCACCCTTTCCGCCAATGAAACAGCAAACAGAATTCCATGTGCAAGGATTCATGCATGATCCACACACGTGCTCTGGTAATATATGTGTAATGTGAGGATATATTCGGGTCGCTGACGGATCACAACTCGTCACGATGATTGGCTCTGCCGGTCCTGGCCCATAGCCAATGGAGGGAAGCCTAGGGGCGTGGCCCTGACGTAATGGAAAGGAGACAGCTGCAAGTAGATGATTGGTTCTGCTGGCTTTGGCCACAGCCAATGGGGAGACGAGTTAGGGGCGTGGTCCTGACGTCATGGTGACAGCTGCAAGTAGATGATTGGTTCTGCTGGCTTTAGCCACAGCCAATGGGGGGACGAGTCAGGGGCGTGGTCCCGGGAGCCTAGGATGGAGTCTAGAAGATTCCATAGAGGCTAACCAGGATTGGTGGAAAGGTACCACGTGACCCGGATATTAAAAGGGGTGGAGACGGACAACACGTGGTCAGAACTGGAACGAACGGAGGGTGAGGCCACGCTGGAGCGGGGTCCAGGCTGCCACGTGGTCCAGGCTGCCACGTGGTCCAGGCTGCCACGTGGTGCAGGCTGCCACGTGGTCCAGGCTGCCACGTGGTCCAGGCTGCCACGTGGTCCAGGCTGCCACGTGGTCCAGGCTGCCACGTGGTCCAGGCTGCCCACGTGGTCCAGGCTGCCCACGTGGTCCAGGCTGCCACGTGGCCGTGCGTGTCTCTCTCTCCCTCTCCCGCTGTCTGTCAGCAGCGTGAAAGAGTAAGATAGGAGTGTTGTGAACGAAAGACAAATAAAGATCGGATTCCAGAAGTGGCTTCCACGACCTTTATTACAATAGTATAGTGTATAGAAGTGTAGTTTATAGGAGGGTATAGTGTAGTGTAAACAACAACACACGATGATACGGACGATTGGGAATGCCGACGATGCCTGCGAATCGACCGCCCCCCCCCCCCGGCCCCCCTTATCAAATCGCGTTTGGTGTCACCGCAGATACGTCAACGGTGGCAACAACTCCACAGGTGGCCTTGACGACGCCGTCCATCACCGGTAACTGTAAACACCGTTCCACATCATGGGACCTCCCTTTGCCGGCATTAACATATTAGAAAATATTTCACCCTTTCCGCCAATGAAACAGCAAACAGAATTCCATGTGCAAGGATTCATGCATGATCCACACACGTGCTCTGGTAATATATGTGTAATGTGAGGATATATTCGGGTCGCTGACGGATCACAACTCGTCACGATGATTGGCTCTGCCGGTCCTGGCCCATAGCCAATGGAGGGAAGCCTAGGGGCGTGGCCCTGACGTAATGGAAAGGAGACAGCTGCAAGTAGATGATTGGTTCTGCTGGCTTTGGCCACAGCCAATGGGGAGACGAGTTAGGGGCGTGGTCCTGACGTCATGGTGACAGCTGCAAGTAGATGATTGGTTCTGCTGGCTTTAGCCACAGCCAATGGGGGGACGAGTCAGGGGCGTGGTCCCGGGAGCCTAGGATGGAGTCTAGAAGATTCCATAGAGGCTAACCAGGATTGGTGGAAAGGTACCACGTGACCCGGATATTAAAAGGGGTGGAGACGGACAACACGTGGTCAGAACTGGAACGAACGGAGGGTGAGGCCACGCTGGAGCGGGGTCCAGGCTGCCACGTGGTCCAGGCTGCCACGTGGTCCAGGCTGCCACGTGGTGCAGGCTGCCACGTGGTCCAGGCTGCCACGTGGTCCAGGCTGCCACGTGGTCCAGGCTGCCACGTGGTCCAGGCTGCCACGTGGTCCAGGCTGCCCACGTGGTCCAGGCTGCCCACGTGGTCCAGGCTGCCACGTGGCCGTGCGTGTCTCTCTCTCCCTCTCCCGCTGTCTGTCAGCAGCGTGAAAGAGTAAGATAGGAGTGTTGTGAACGAAAGACAAATAAAGATCGGATTCCAGAAGTGGCTTCCACGACCTTTATTACAATAGTATAGTGTATAGAAGTGTAGTTTATAGGAGGGTATAGTGTAGTGTAAACAACAACACACGATGATACGGACGATTGGGAATGCCGACGATGCCTGCGAATCGACCGCCCCCCCTCCCCCGGCCCCCCTTATCAAATCGAGTTTGGTGTCACCGCAGATACGTCAACGGTGGCAACAACTCCACAGGTGGCCTTGACGACGCCGTCCATCACCGGTAACTGTAAACACCGTTCCACATCATGGGACCTCCCTTTGCCCTTCTGGTACTAAAACAGTGTCACCATTGGAACCTCATTTGCCAGTAGAAAAATATGATAATTGGGTTTTTTACCCTTTTATCTGGCTCTCATACTCTGATGGTGCATTGTCTTTGAGTTGTGCGCCTTTTGGCGTCATCTGGTCCAACACCATGTGAGACTAGGCTCTCAGGAAAGCTGTCTCGGGTGTGGACCAATCAACTTCAAGGACAGTGCATACATTATCAGAGTTGCGTTTTTGTTTGCATTACGACTGCAGGTATTGTGGTCTATGCAAACATGACTCCTTGTAAAAAAAGGTGTCAGTTTTGTTGCCAGATACAAGGGTAAAAAAACTATTATCATAAAACAGTGTCGTTAAGATGTTCACACACCAAATAGAGTACCACGTGTAAGGACTCATGCACTGCATTAATCACACACGTGCTCTGGTAATATATGCTGGTAGGAACGTTGGTTTGCTCGGTCAATGGCCTGCAGGGTCAATGGCGGCGTGGTGGATTCCGCAAATATGCCCGACTGTGAGGGAGGGCACAAGCCGGCGTGAGTAGGTGAAACGTTGAGTTTTATAAGGGCACCACGGGGTGAGCAGCCCCTCCCACCCTCCCCACCCAGCCCCTCCATCCCCACCCAGCCCTTCCATCCCCACCCAGCCCCTCCCTGCACGACGGACGGACACAATAATCCCCTGTGGGCTGGTGTAACCAGGAGGTTCCTACCAGTAAGATAGCCACCACGTAGCAGGTCAGTGGGGGCCTTACAACGGGAAAGACATCTCAACAAATAGTAGTAGGTTTTTACCCTTTAAACTGGTACAAAACTGACACCTTTATACAAGGCATCATGTTTGCAATAACCACAACACAAGCAGTCAAATTGCAAACAAAAATAAACAACTCTGATGATGATAATGATATGCACTGTCCTTGAAGTTGATTGGTCCACACCCGAGACAGCGTTTCTTAGAGCCTAGTCTCCATTGGTGTTGGACCAGATGACGCCAAAAGGCGCACAACTCAAAGACAGCGCACCATCAGAGTATTGAGAGCTCGGGGTAGGCATTTACACTATGAGACATCTCCTTTACCAGTGGCAAAATATAGTAGTAGGTGTTTACCCTTTAAACTGGTGCAAAACTGACACCTTTATACAAGATGTCTCGGGTGTGGACCAATCAACTTCAAGGACAGTGCATATCATTATCAGAGTTGTTTATTTTTGTTTGCATTTTGACTGCTTGTGTTGTGGTTATTGCAAACATGATGCCTTGTATAAAGGTGTCAGTTTTGTACCAGTTTAGATCGCGTTATTTATAAATGTGTCGTAACCCTCCACCACCCGACACGGCCAATCAATAAATAAGTATAACCCGTAAAAACAAAGTGTTTCACTATAAATCCTTTATATGCGTGGCGGCTAGAGTCTTCTCGTCCTCTGGCTTGAGATGGCTGCCACCTATGGGTCAGATGATTGCATTGCACCATTAAGCAATTGGTAATTAAATATAATATTTTTGTCCTAAAAAGTGTAAAATTTTCACGAACATGCATTGTCACGCACAACGAGTCTGTGTGCAAAATGTCAGCTCGATTGGATCACGGGAAGTGGGTTAAAAAACGACCGAAAGATTTGCACGGTCCTAAGCAAGCAAGCAAGCGAACTTAATATAAAGGATTTAAAAAGTGTCACGTTGACAAAAGACAAATAGTTCACAGAATGGCGAATTGCCCGATGATGCTGGATGCAATTACCAGCGAAACGTCGTACTACTCAAACATTGTAAATGTTGTGGTTTCACGCTTTAACACACCGGTGGGCTAAAGTCGTGAACTATTTTGTCTTTTGTCAACGTGACACTTTTTTGCTGATTGGCCGTTTCGGGTGGTGGAGGGTTACGACACATTACTAAATAACGCGATCTAAACCCAAAAACGTTGATTATGAATAATATTGGTCGCTTTCAGGGATTCATCTTCTTGGTTTTTTCGGTAAAGTCACGTAGAAGGGAAGTAAGAAAATAATAAAAATAAAACATAATAAAATGAAACAATTCTCACATTTTATTATGTTTTATTTTTATTATTTTATTACTTCCCTTCTACGTGACTTTACCGAAAAAACCAAGAAGATGAATATTGGTCGCGAAAGCCTGCTGCCACGTGTTAAACCTACGTGACTTTACCGAAAAAACCTAAAAGTATTTCTACGAAGTGTTCAACTGGCAATCATCGTTTTTGTCGTCTGGTGGAACGGGAGCGGTGATTAATGCGACGTTTGTGTTTCACAGATACTACGACCATAACGACGACTACAGCGCCACTCGGTACGCCCTGAACAAGACGTACTGACACAGTCGTAGACCCAAGGCCGTAGCCATGGGGTCAACATTGGGGGGGGGGGGGGGGGGGGGGGGGGGCAAATCTTCTAGGGGTTCTGGGGGTCCCCCCTCCCCAGAAAATATCCTAAATTTGAAAATGAATTTCCTGCCTAACATATTAAAAAAACACATAGGATGGATTTTATTTTGCAATAATGTTTAATAGTGTATTGTATTACATTGCTCTGTTTCTTTAAATGTTTCACCTTTTCTTGTTTCATTGAGATTAGGGATTAATAAAGTACAACCATAACCACAATCATATAAACAGACATCTATTTTATAGCAAATTCTATGGTTCTCTGTGTGAGTCTTTGCTTCTTTGTGTGAGTTTATCGGTCTCTGTGTGAGTCTATGTATCTCTGTGTGAGTCTATGGCTCTCTGTGTGAGTCTATGGCTCTCTGTGTGAGTCTATGGATCTCTGTGTGAGTCTATGGGTCTCTGTGTGAGTCTATGGCTCTCTGTGTGAGTCTATGGCTCTCTGTGTGAGTCTATGGGTCTCTGTGTGAGTCTATCGGTCTCTGTGTGAGTCTATGGCTCTCTGTGTGAGTCTATGGCTCTCTGTGTGAGTCTATGGGTCTCTGTGTGAGTCTATGGCTCTCTGTCTGAGTCTATGGGTCTCTGTGTGAGTCTATGGCTCTCTGTCTGAGTCTATGGGTCTCTGTGTGAGTCTATGGCTTTCTGTGTGAGTCTATGGCTCTCTGTGTGAGTCTACGGGTCGATCGGCCCCCCCGCCCCCCCCCCCGCCCTCCAGTGACGAGGTGAAGACTGCATTTGGATCCACGACTTCCGTTCTTTTTCCTGCTCCTCTCTCTCCGCTCTCTCTCTCCCCTCTCCTCGCTCTCCGCCTCTCTCTTTTTTTACGATCAGAGGAAACAAGAAGATGCTCGGGGTAGTCGGCACTTTGCTTCGTTCATCATTTTTTTAGTTTTCAATGCTTTGCTTTAAGTGCCCCCTTTTTAAACGAAAGATTTCACAAAAAAATTAATGCCTTGCTCTCCTCCTTCTTACCCCTTCCCTCTCTCTCTACCCCCCACCCCTCTCTACCCCCTCTCTCTACCCCCCCCTCTACCCCCCCCCCTCTCTCTCCCCCTCTCTCTACCCCCCCTCTCTCTCTACCCCCTCTCTCTACCCCCCCTCTTACACCCCTCTCTCTAGCCCCTCTCTACCCCTCGTCTCTACCCCCTCTCTCTACCTCTCTCTCGACCCCTCTCTCTACCCCCTCTCTCTACCCCCTCTCTCTACCGCTCTCTACCCCCGCTCAACCCGCCTCTCTCTACCCCGCTCTCTACCACCCCCACCCCCTCTCTCTACCCCTCTTCTCTACCCCCTCTCTCTACGCTCTCTACCCCCTCTACTCTATCTACCCCTCTCTCTACCCCCTCTCTCTACCCCTCTTCTCTACCCCTCTCTCTACCCCCTCTCTCTACCCCCCTCTCTCTATCCCCCCACCCCCTCTCTCTACCCCCTCTTCTCTACCCCCGCTCTCTCTACCACCCTCTCTACCTCTCACCCCTCTCTCTAACCCCCTCTCTCTACCCCCTCTCTCTACTACCCCCTCTCTCTACCCCCTCTCTAACCCCCCTCTCTCTACCCCCTCTCTCTACCCCCTCTCTCTCTACCCCCTCTCTCTCTCTCTACCCCCTCTCTCTACCCCCCTCTCTCTACCCCCTCTCTTACCCCCTCTCTCTACCCCCTCTCTCTACCCCCTCTCTCTACCCCCTCTCTCTACCCCCTCTCTCTACCCCCTCTCTCTACCCCCTCTCTCTACCCCCTCTCTCTACCCCCTCTCTCTACCCCCCTCTCTCTCTACCCCCCTCTCTACCCCTCTCTCTACCCCTCTCTCCCCTCTCTCTACCCCCTCTCCTCTACCCCCTCTCTCTACCCCCCTCTCTCTACCCCTCTCTCTCTCTACCCCCTCTCCTCTCTCTACCCCCCTCTCTCTACCCCCCTCTCTCTCTCTATACCCCACCGCCTCTACCCCCTCTACCCCCTCTACCCCCTCTCTCTACCCCTCTCTCTACCCCCTCTCTCTACCCCCTCTCTCTACCCCCTCTCTCTACCCCCACCCCTCTCTACCCCCGACCCCTCTCTCTACCCCCCTCTCTCTACCCCCCGCTCTACCCCCTCTCTCTTCCCCCTCTCTCTACCCCCACCCCTCTACCCCCTCTCTCTACCCCCTCTCTCTACCCCCTCTCTCTCTACCCCTCTCTCTACCCCCTCTCTCTACCCCCTCTCTCTCTACCCCCCCTCTCTACCCCCTCTCTCTACCCCCTCTCTCTACCCCCTCTCTCTTCCCCCTCTCTCTACCCCCCCCACCCCCTCTACCCCCTCTCTCTACCCCCTCTCTCTACCCCCTCTCTCTACCCCCTCTCTCTCCCCCCCCTCTCTCTACCCCCTCTCTCTACCCCCTCTCTCTCTACCCCCTCTCTCTACCCCCCCCTCTCTCTACCCCCTCTCTCTCTACCCCTCTACCCCCCTCTCTCTACCCCTCTCTCTACCCCCTCTTTCTCTACCCCCTCTATCTTCCCCCTCTATCTACCCCCCCTCTATCTACCCCCTCTCTCTCTACCCCCTCTCTCTACCCCCCCTCTCTCTACCCCCTCTCGCTACCCCTCTACCCCCTCTCTCTCTACCCCCTCTCTCTACCCCTCTACCCCCCTCTCTCTACCCCCCTCTCTCTACCCCCTCTTTCTCTACCCCCCTCTATCTTCCCCCTCTATCTACCCCCCCTCTATCTACCCCCTCTCTCTCTACCCCCTCTCTCTCTACCCCCTCTCTCTACCCCCTCTCGCTACCCCTCTACCCCCTCTCTCTCTACCCCCTCTCTCTACCCCCCCTCTCTCTACCCCCTCTCTCTCTCTACCCCCTCTCTCTCTACCCCTCTACCCCCCTCTCTCTTCCCCCTCTCTCTACCCCCCCTCTCTCTACCTCCTCTCTCTACCCCCTCTCTCTACCCCTCTACCCCCCCCTCTCTCTTCCCCCTTCTCTACCCCCCCTCTCTCTACCCCCTCTCTCTCTACCCCTCTCTCTCTACCCCCCCTCTCTACCCCCTCTCTCTACCCCCCCTCTCTCTACCCCCCCTCTCTACCCCCCTCTCTCTACCCCCCTCTCTACCCCCTCTCTCTACCCCCTCTCTCTCTACCCCCCTCTCTACCCCCTCTCTCTACCCCTCTCTCTCTACCCCTCTCTCTCTACCCCCCCTCTCTACCCCCTCTCTCTACCCCCCCTCTCTCTACCCCCCCTCTCTACCCCCTCTCTCTACCCCCTCTCTCTCTACCCCCCCCTCTCTACCCCCCTCTCTCTAACCCCCCCTCTCTCGTACCCCCTCTCTCTACCCCCCCTCTCTCTACCCCCTCTCTCTCTACCCCCTCTCTCTACCCCCCCTCTCTCTTCCCCCTCTACCCCCCCCCTCTCTCTTCCCCCTCTCTCTACCCCCCTCTCTCTACCCCCTCTCTCTCTACCCCCTCTCTCTACCCCCTCTCTCTCTACCCCCTCTCTCTCTACCCCCTCTCTCTACCCCCTCTCGCTACCCCTCTACCCCCCCTCTCTCTACCCCCTCTCTCTACCCCCTCTCTCTACCCCCTCTCTCTCTACCCCCTCTCTCTACCCCCTCTCTCTACCCCCTCTCTCTACCCCCTCTCTCTCTACCCCCTCTCTCTACCCCCTCTCTCTCTACCCCCTCTCTCTACCCCCCCTCTCTCTACCCCCTCTCTCTCTACCCCCTCTCTCTACCCCCCCTCTCTCTACCCCCTCTCTCTACCCCTCTACCCCCCCTCTCTCTACCCCCTCTCTCTACCCCCTCTTTCTCTACCCCCTCTATCTTCCCCCTCTATCTACCCCCCCTCTATCTACCCCTCTCTCTCTACCCCCTCTCTCTACCCCCCTCTCTCTCTACCCCCTCTCTCTACCCCCCTCCTCTCTCTACCCCCTCTCTCTCTACCCTCCTCTCTCTACCCTCCTCTCTCTACCCCTCTCTCTACCCCCTCTCTCTCTACCCCCTCTCTCTACCCCTCTCTCTACCCCTCTCTCTACCCCTCTCTCTACCCCTCTCTCTACCCCCTCTCTCTCTACCCCCTCTCTCTCTACCCCCTCTCTCTACCCCTCTCTCTACCCTTCTCTCTACCCCCTCTCTCTACCCCCTCTCTCTACCCCCCCTCTCTCTACCCCTCCTCTCTCTACCCCCCCTCTCTCTACCCCTCCTCTCTCTACCCTCCTCTCTCTACCCCTCTCTCTACCCCCTCTCTCTCTACCCCTCTCTCTCTACCCCCTCTCTCTACCCCTCTCTCTACCCCCTCTCTCTACCCCCTCTCTCTACCCCCTCTCTCTACCCCCTCTCTCTACCCCCTCTTCTCTACCCCCTCTATCTTCCCCTCTATCTACCCCCCTCTATCTACCCCCTCTTCTCTACCCCCTCTCTCTACCCCCCCTCTCTCTCTACCCCCTCTCTCTACCCCCCCTCCTCTCTCTACCCCCTCTCTCTACCCCCTCTCTCTCTACCCCCTCTCTCTACCCCTCCTCTCTCTACCCCCCCTCTCTCTACCCCCTATCTCTACCCCCTCTCTCTCTACCCCTCCTCTCTCTACCCCCTCTCTCTACCCCCTCTCTCTCTACCCCCTCTCTCTACCCTCCTCTCTCTCTCTACCCCCCTCTCTCTACCCTCCTCTCTCTACCCCCTCCCTCTCTCTACCCCCTCTCTCTCTACCCCCCTCTCTCTCTACCCCCTCTCTCTACCCCCTCTCTCTACCCCTCCTCTCTCTACCCCCTCTCTCTACCCCCTCTCTCTCTCCCCCTCTCTCTACCCCTCCTCTCTCTACCCCTCCTCTCTCTACCCCCTCTCTCTACCCCCCCCTCTCTCTACCCCCTCTCTTTACCCCCTCTCTCTACCCCTCTCTCTACCCCTCCTCTCTCTACCCCCTCTCTCTACCCCCTCTCTCTACCCCCTCTCTCTACCCCTCCTCTCTCTACCCCCTCTCTCTACTCTCCCCCTCTCTCTACCCCCTCTCTCTACCCACTCTCTCTACCCCCTCTCTCTACCCCTCTCTCTACCCTCCTCTCTCTACCCCCTCTCTCTACTC
>NC_136350.1:2743796-2886031 GCF_964198595.1 Lampetra fluviatilis | reverse complement strand
TCTCTACCCCCTCTCTCTCTACCCCCTCTCTCTACCCCCTCTCTCTCTACCCCCTCTCTCTACCCCCCTCTCTCTACCCCCTCACTCTCTACCCCCTCTCTCTACCCCCTCTCTCTCTCTACCCCCTCTCTCTACCCCCTCCCTCTACCCCCCCTCTCTCTACCCCCTCTCTCTACCCCCTCTCGCTACCCCTCTACCCCCTCTCTCTCTACCCCCTCTCTCTACCCCCCCTCCTCTCCCCCTCTCTCTACCCCCTCTCTCTCTACCCCCTCTCTCTACCCCTCTACCCCCCCTCTCTCTACCCCCTCTCTCTACCCCCTCTCTCTACCCCCTCTATCTCCCCCTCTATCTACCCCCCTCTCTCTACCCCCTCTCTCTACCCCCTCTCTACCCCCTCTCTCTACCCCCCTCTCTCTACCCCCTCTCTCTACCCCCTCTCTCTACCCCCCTCTCTCTACCCCCTCTCTCTCTACCCCCTCTCTCTACCCCCTCTCTCTCTCTACCCCCTCTCTCTACCCCCCCCCTCTCTCTACCCCTCTACCCTCCCTCTCTCTTCCCCCTCTCTCTACCCCCCTCTCTCTACCCCCTCTCTCTCTACCCCCTCTCTCTACCCCTCTACCCCCCCCTCTCTCTTCCCCCTCTACCCCCCCCCTCTCTCTTCCCCCTCTCTCTACCCCCTCTCTCTACCCCCTCTCTCTCTACCCCCTCTCTCTCTACCCCCTCTCTCTACCCCCTCTCTCTCTCTACCCCCTCTCTCTCTACTCCCCCCTCTCTCTACCCCCCCCTCTCTCTACCCCCTCTCTCTCTACCCCCTCTCTCTACCCCCTCTCTCTCTACCCCTCTCTCTCTACCCCCCTCTCTCTCTACCCCCTCTCTCTCTACCCCCTCTCTCTCTACCCCCTCTCTCTCTACCCCCTCTCTCCCTACTCTACGTCTCTCTTACCCACCGCAGACGACGTCCACTTCCACAATGGCAGCGGCACCTTCGCTTCGACCGACTTCGTGTCGATCGATCGCGCCGTCGAGTACAAGTTCGTCATCCACACGGTGGCGCCCTACGTCATCAAGGTCACGTTCGAGTGGCTCAAGTATGTATTGTTGCTGTTGTTGTTGTTGTTTACTATGATTGTTGTTCCCCACTGGAAGATCATTTGCCAGTAGCAAGATATGATAATTGTTTTTTTTACCCCTTTATCTGGCAACAAAACTGACACTTTTTTTTTTTTACAAGGAGTCATGTTTGTGTAATGGGTTCGGGAGACACTTGTAGAGGTACCTTCTTTAGTACAATACAACACTCCAACAGTCCTGATACTCTGTTACAGCCTAGGTGCACAGCCTAGATACACAGCCTAGGTACACAGCCTAGGTGCACAGCCTAGGTACACAGCCTAGGTACACAGCATAGGTACACAGCCTGGGTGCACAGCCTGGGTGCACAGCCTAGGTGCACAGCCTAGATACACAGCCTAGGTGCACAGCCTAGGTACACAGCATAGGTACACAGCCTAGGTACACAGCCTAGGTACACAGCATAGGTGCACAGCCTGGGTGCACAGCCTGGGTACACAGCCTGGGTGCACAGCCTAGGTACACAGCCTAGGTACACAGCCTAGGTACACAGCCTAGGTACACAGCCTAGGTACACAGCCTAGGTACACAGCCTAGGTACACAGCCTAGGTACACAGCATAGGTGCACAGCCTGGGTGCACAGCCTGGGTACACAGCCTAGGTACACAGCATAGGTACACAGCCTAGGTGCACAGCCTAGATACACAGCCTAGGTGCACAGCCTAGATACACAGCATAGGTACACAGCCTAGGTGCACAGCCTAGATACACAGCCTGGGTGCACAGCCTGGGTGCACAGCCTAGGTACACAGCCTAGGTACACAGCCTAGATACACAGCCTAGGTACACAGCCTAGGTACACAGCATAGGTGCACAGCCTGGGTGCACAGCCTAGGTACACAGCCTAGGTACACAGCCTAGGTACACAGCCTAGGTACACAGCCTAGGTGCACAGCCTAGGTGCACAGCATAGGTGCACAGCCTGGGTGCACAGCCTGGGTGCACAGCCTAGGTACACAGCCTGGGTGCACAGCCTAGATACACAGCCTGGGTGCACAGCCTAGATACACAGCCTGGGTGCACAGCCTAGGTACACAGCCTGGGTGCACAGCCTAGATACACAGCCTGGGTGCACAGCCTAGGTACACAGCCTGGGTGCACAGCCTAGATACACAGCCTGGGTGCACAGCCTAGGTACACAGCCTGGGTGCACAGCCTGGGTGCACAGCCTGGGTGCACAGCCTGGGTGCACAGCCTGGGTGCACAGCCTAGGTACACAGCCTGGGTGCACAGCCTGGGTGCACAGCCTAAATACACAGCCTAGGTACACAGCCTAGATACACAGCCTAGGTACACAGCCTAGGTACACAGCCTAGGTGCACAGCCTAGGTGCACAGTCTAGGTACACAGCCTAGATACACAGCTTAGGTACACAGCCTAGGTACACAGCCTGGGTGCACAGCCTGGGTGCACAGCCTAGGTGCACAGCCTAGGTACACAGCCTGGGTGCACAGCCTGGGTGCACAGCCTAGGTGCACAGCCTGGGTGCACAGCCTAGGTACACAGCCTGGGTGCACAGCCTAGGTGCACAGCCTAGGTACACAGCCTGGGTGCACAGCCTGGGTACACAGCCTGGGTGCACAGCCTGGGTACGCAGCCTAGGTACACAGCCTGGGTGCACAGCCTAGGTGCACAGCCTAGGTACACAGCCTGGGTGCACAGCCTGGGTGCACAGCCTGGGTGCACAGCCTGGGTGCACAGCCTAGGTACACAGCCTGGGTGCACAGCCTGGGTGCACAGCCTGGGTGCACAGCCTGGGTGCACCGCCTGGGTGCACAGCCTAGGTGCACAGCCTAGGTACACAGCCTAGGTACACAGCCTGGGTACACAGCCTAGGTACACAGCCTAGGTACACAGCCTAGGTACACAGCCTAGGTACACAGCCTAGGTACACAGCCTAGGTGCACAGCCTAGGTGCACAGCCTAGGTGCACAGCCTAGGTGCACAGCCTAGGTACACAGCCTAGGTACACAGCCTAGGTACACAGCCTAGGTACACAGCCTAGGTACACAGCCTAGGTGCACAGCCTAGGTGCACAGCCTAGGTGCACAGCCTAGGTGCACAGCCTAGGTGCACAGCCTAGGTGCACAGCCTGGGTGCACAGCCTAGGTGCACAGCCTAGGTGCACAGCCTAGGTGCACAGCCTAGGTACACAGCCTAGGTGCACAGCCTAGATACACAGCCTAGGTACACAGCCTAGGTACACAGCCTAGGTGCACAGCCTAGGTACACTACTCTGGCTACGCTCTGGGGTCCTCTGGCTACAATTACCCTAGGGGAGGCTTCCTGACCCGACCCAGCCAAGGTGCGGGTCTGGACTCTGGCTTCCTCGGAACTCGCCCTTACAAGGACGTAGAGCCGGGAGTCCCAGAGTCCCACCACTGGCCCGCACAGCGTCCCGGCCCTTACAAGGACAAGCGGGATGAGGGGGTCCAGGGTCCTAAGCTGGCTGGCGGGTCTTGGGTCTTGAGCTACAACTGGCCCTGATCGTCCAGGGAGCTGCCCTTTTATGCCTCGTCCCCAACGAGGGGTGGGGTTGTGTGCGCCCCCAGATATCCCACAGAGCAGACACAGCCCTCCTGTTGGTGGCGCCAAGGGGCTTAACTGTCTGGGGTGCCTGGGATCCTAGCGCCTGCGCTGAGGGCTTATCTGTCTAGGATCCCAGAGCCCCCAGCAGCCCCTCCCCTCTTATGGCACTACATTTGCATTGACTACAATACCTGCAGTCATAATGCAAATAAAAAACATAACTCTGATAATGATAAGCACTGTCCTTGAAGTTGATTGGTCCACACCCGAGACAGCTTTCCTTAGAGCCTAGTCTCACATGGTGTTGGACCAGATGGTCGACTGTGAGGGCGGGCACAAGCCGGCGTGAGTAGGTTAAACGTTGAGTTTTATAAGGGCACCACGGGGTGACCAGCCCCTCCCCACCCAGCCCCACCACTCCAACCCCCCACCCTCCCCACCCTCCCCACCCAGCCCCTCCCCACCCTCCCCACCCAGCCCTTCCCCACCCTCCCCTCTCCACCCAGCCCCACCCTTCCCATTTTTGGATGCACGACGGACGGACGGACGGACACAATAATCCCCTGTGGGCTGGTGTAACCAGGAGGTTCCTACCAGTATTAGCCATCACGTGTCATCTCTCGCTACAGCATCTTGCTGTCAATCATCGTTTAACTGACTTGTCTCTCGTTAACCACGTGTCGTCTTTAGCTACAGCGCCTTCCCGCACAAAACCATTGAACCGCCAATCTTGACTTCATTTGATGGCCAGCAGACAAACAGCTGCTGCTGCTGCTGCTGCGATGACCATCGGAGTTCACGCGGTGCTGATGATGATGTTGACGATGATGGTTGACAGCTCCCTCGCGGAGAACCGGTGATGGTCATTGGCCCGAAGCGTCGTCCACATCGATCTATTTATTTACTTAGTTTAAAAGGCCTCGTGACGATTACGACGAAGATGATGATGATGAAGATGCGGGTGACCGTCTGGCAGAGGTCGCAAACGGGTTTTGATTCCTTACCCGTACCCGTACCCGGCCGCACCAGGGTCGCAAATGGGTACCCTACCCGTACCCGGCCGTACCCGTACCCTACCCGGCCGGGTACGGGTAGGGTACGGGTATCGGGTACCTGATTGCGACCTCTGGGATGAAGCCACGTTGCAAGCGCGGGTGGGTTGATTCTAGGAACTTGAATTGTGAGAAGAGACAAGACGTTGGGAAATGAGTGACAATCACGGTGACTCACCCAGTGACTCACGGCCTACCCGTACCCGTACCCGGCCGCACCAGAGTCGCAAACGGCTACCCGTACCCGGCCGGGTACGGGTATCGGGTAGGGTACGGGTATCGGGTACCCGGTTGCGACCTCCCACTTTCTACTCCACTTCCCACCCCACCGACAGCCTCAGGAACCTGTCGTCGTGCCTGAACGAGAGCCTCACGGTGCTGGACGGTGAGCCCGGCAGCGGTGACCCGGAGACCCTGGTCGTTCTGTGCGGCACGGGGCGCGGCTCCGTGCCACCCTACAGCCTCAAGTCGACGGGACAGAGTCTCACCCTGGTGCTCAACTCTACGGAGCCCCTGCAAGGTAACTTAGTGGTGGTGGTGGTGGTGGCGGTGGTGGTGATGGTGGTGGTGGTGGTGGCTCTGATGGCGGTGGTGGCGGTGGTGGCTCTGCTGGTGGTAGTGGTGGTGGCGGTGGTGGCGGAGGTGGCGGTGGTGGCTCTGGTGGTGGCGGCGGTGGTGGTGGCGGTGGTGGCGGTGGTGGCGGTGGTGGCTCTGGTGGTGGTGGTGGCGGTGGCGGCGGTGGTGGCGGCGGTGGCGGCGGTGGCGGCGGTGGTGGTGTTGGCGGTGGTGGCGGTGGTGGCGGCGGTGGCGGTGGTGGTGGTGTTGGCGGTGGTGGCGGTGGTGGCTCTGGTGGCGACGGTGGTGGCGGCGGTGGTGGCGGTGGCGGTGGTGGCGGTGGTGGCGACGGTGGTGGTGGTGGTGGTGGCGGTGGTGGCGGTGGTGGCGGCGGTGGCGGTGGTTGTGTCAGCAGGACACTGTCACGGGGACAGAGATGATGTCAGCAGTGGCTATCGTTACCCCAATCACTACTCATATCACTACCACTATCACTATGACTATCACTACCACTATCACTATGACTATCACTATGACTATCACTATGACTATCACTATGACTATCGCTACCACTATCACTACCCCTTTTGCTACACCTATCACTACTCCTATCACTACCACTATCGCTACTCATATTTTTACCCCTATCGTTACCCCAATCACTACTCCTATCACTACCCCTATTACTACCCCTATCACTACCCCTATCACTACCCCTATTGTTACGACTATCACTACCCCTATCACTCGGGATCGAACCCACGGCATACCAGGCGAGGTAGTTAACGTCTCCTAGCGCCACGATGTCGCTGACTGACTTCTACCAAATGGACCGACGGATGAAAGTGATTTACTAAAGCTGCACGTTTTCTCTCTAAAATCTCCCTAAGGTCGCGGATTCAACATCAGCTACCTGTACGTTGCTGCGACACGGACCAAGCTAGGTGAGTGAGGAGCTTACAATCGAGAATGAACAATTAACGACGGGATATCGGTAGACTACAAGAATGCAGTCCTGTTTTCCTATAATGTGGCGGCGGCAGTGGTTGCGTTCCTGACGAACACCAATACTATGGACAGAATGACGTTGTAATAGTAAATAATATATAATATAGGGGGTATACAGGGCAGTCTGCGATAGTGCGTGAGATGATGCGTAACACAGTGCCTGAATATAGATCAAGAAGCATCTAGAAGCATCCAGTGGCATCCCAGTGTCTCGTGTGATGATGATGATGACAATGATGATGATGATGATGATGACGATGATGACGATGATGATGACGATGATGATGACGATGATGATGATGATGACGATGATGATGACGATGATGATGAGGACGATGATGATGACGATGACGATGATGACGATGATGATGACGATGATAATAATGACGACGATGACGATGATGATGATGACGATGATGATAATGACGACGATGATGATGATGACAAAGCATGCCAATAAGTTACTTAGTCAAGCACTAACTGGAGTGTATGTTGGACAGTAAAATCCACAACAATTCCAGTTAACGTGACGCTTGGCCAGTAATTAACAACAACAACCAGCAGCAGCAGCAGCTTCGTCAGGTGACCGGACAACGAGCCTCCACGTTGAACTGCCTCGTTCTGGTTTCCCCCCCTGCAGACTGCGGAGTGGAGACGGGGGGGTGGGCGAAACCGTGGTCCGCTATGCTCTACCTGGGAGCGAACAATCCTGTGTGCGAAGCCACTCTCATCAGCCCACAGTGGCTCATCACCACTGCGTCGTGCTTTAATAACAGGTGAGCTTCAATATAACATTTAAACAGGTCCCTGCGGGGTGGGCTGGTAGGAACGAATAACCAAAGAATATTAACATCATGATTTATTACACTTGTTTAGCCAGGAAAGCCTCACTGAGTCTAAAGGTTTTTGTAGGGTCCTGCCAAGTGTTTGCAGTAGGGGGCGATGTTGCTACACCTAATCGGACGATACGAAGGGAGAGTTTGAGGCCTAGTTCTAGGCTTTAGGCCTAGCTGTAGGCTTTAGGCCGCTGTGAGTTAATGTTTAATTTAAATGTTTTAATTTAAAACTATCTCAGGGAATTAAAAGGGAATGTTACACGTGTTTAGCCAGGAAAGCGTCACTGAGTCTAAAGGTTTTTGTAGGGTCCTGCCAAGTGTTTGCAGTAGGGGGCGATGTTGCTATACCTAATCGGATATCGGACGGACGGACGATATAATCTATTGTAGGCTGGTTCACTTTGTTCCTACCAGTATAACATTTGAGCTATGATATGACAGGTGAGCTCTAAGGATGGATAATATGCAGGCTGGCCCAAATGTTTCTAACTGCCAAAAATGTTCCATTCAGGGGTTCCACGTTTCACAAGTGTAATAAAGGTCGTTGAGGCGACTTCTGGAATTCGGTCTCTTATTCACTTTTCATTACAGCTCTCCTTCACGCTGCTGACAGGCAGCGTGAGGGGGATAGAAAGAAAGAGAGAGATGCACAGCCACGTGGCAGCCTGGAGCCCCGCTCCCGCGTGGCCTCTCCCTCCGTTCGTTCCAGTTCTGACCACGTGTCGTTCGTCTCCACCCCTATTTAATATCCGGGTCACGTGGTACGTTTCCACCAATCCTGGTTAGCCTCTATGGAATATTCCAGACTCCCTCGTAGGCTCCCGGGACCACGCCCATGACTCGTCTCCCCATTGGCTGTGGCTAAAGCCAGCAGAACCAATCCTCTACTTACAGCTGTCACCTTCCCATCACGTCAGGGCCACGCCCCTAGACTTCCCCCCATTGGCTATGGGCCAGGACCAGCAGAGCCAATCATCGTGACGAGTTGTGATACGTCAGTGAGCCGGATATATCCTCACATTACACAAGCGTAGAGAAGGGAGAGCATGACTGTGGCCCAGAATACCCGAAGCTTCGTGTGGAGCGACAGACCAGGTAGCTTCCACACAGCGTTACGCAACCGATGAAAAGATATTGCCGCTCGACTGATTCGGAGTGAGACCTCTGCTGTTAAACTGGAGCCGGTCATAAGCACACTGCCCAGGTATGGAAAACTCTCCACTCTCTCCACAACTGCCCCATCACCGATTTGGAGTTGTGGGGGTGGAGTGTCCGATGGTACAAAATACCCAGGCAGGTGCTTAGTATTGGTGGGGCTGATGGTAAGGCCCCAACTCTTCGTGGCAAGCTCCAGGTTCAGCAGCAGCACCTCCAACTCCTACTCTCAGCCAGCCAGAACACCTCATCTGTCAGCCAGCATCTCTGCGAGTTATACCCAAATCAGCCATTGCAGCTGCATGAGCCACAGTCCTAAACATTTCCCATTTCCCCTCAGCATCAGGAGGAGGGGGGGATGATGCCAACCCGGCTGCAAGCGATGATCAACTTCTCGCTTGCAACTTTCATCAGCTAGCTGAGATCAGGCCACTGGGTTTTAAATGGGATCCTATATGGAGCTGATCTGGCCCATGCCTTCCAATCACCCCAGTCAAGGTGCCAGCATCATGACCAACTCGGTCATTAAAGTTACCCAACAAGATGACTGTAGCCTGAGAAGCCACTACAGTTAGCACCTGTGATTGGAGGTTATCGAAGGCATCTGACTCATGGGCCTTGCCTGTGTAATGTAGTAACTCGGCGGGAGACGACTTCACGGGTAACACACTCTTTATTTTATCAAACTTGGTTACAGGTGACTAACACCTACTTTGTATCTCGGGTGACAAACACCCACTTAGCTACTTGGCGACTAACGCCCACTGAGCTACTCGGATGACCAACATCCACTTAGTACTCGGGTGACGAACACCCACTTAGCTACTTGGCGACTAACGCCACTGGGCTACTCGGATGACCAACATCCACTTAGTACTCGGGTGACAAACACCCACTTAGCTACTTGGCGACTAACGCCACTGGGCTACTCGGATGACTAACATCCACTTAGCTACTCGGCGACTAACGCCACTGACTAAGTCTTCAGCTCCGTCTTCGGGTCTTCAACTGGGTAACTCTCCCCGAGTGCTCTCGCGCGTCCCCCTTTATACCCCACCTGCGGACGTCGCTGCGAGCACCCACTTATTCGACCAATCGCCGGGCGCTGGCTACGATCCTCTTTTCCCACATCTCATCGTGCCTCACCACTCACGCCGCGCCGCCCCGTCATCTGTCACTCCCGGCGCGCGCGTCCACACCACGCCCACAACGCGTGCCCAACCCCGCACCCCGCGCCGCCCCGTGATCCATCACTGTCACAGTCGGCGCACGTCAATACCACCACTACACCTGCATCCCTCCACTGATGTTCATCTTCGGTAGGGGCATAAGTAACCACCACCACTAGTCCTCGCCTCTGGTTGATGGGAAGGCGAGCCCACAGTAGCCTGGGGCTTACAGCTTCCCACACCTCACTGCCACGCTCCCACGCCCCCTTCATTATTTGGTTCAAAAGAAGAGCCACTCCCTGTTGTTTGGCAGTCGTCTGCACCGAGTAGAGGACTGTCCACCCCTCATGGTGACTGGAGCAAGAGCCAGTCCACCCGACCTGAATACAACAGAGACCCAGGCAGTACCGTTCCAGCTCCCGGCAAAGGAGTAGCAGCCTCTCCTCTGCAGTGAGCATTCGAACATCAAGTTCAAGTTCATTTATTAGGTATAGCCCTGTGAGCCATTCGGCTCTTGAATCGGGTGCAACCGCAACAAACAAAAAACATGAACAAAAAACATCTTAAAGTGAATATGTGACTAAGTGCAAACAGAAAATCCAAGAAAAGACAGCAAAATATTGCAGAAAAAGCACCGTACATCAACGCTGTGTGCAAAAATCCCAGTGGGATGCAAGTCAAACAACAACAACAACAACCACAAGACAACTTAGATTAAGGCCATCAGTCCAACTCCGTACTACAACAACACAAACATGGCTAAACCAATACACTATTCCACGTGGCCACCCACAGTGGCTTTTTGTCGTTTCTGGATAAACCCCGAGGGTGTGGAATCAGTCTCCTGGCTCCGCCAAATGGGGTTTGGCCAGGAGACGTCACAGACGCCTGTACTTCCGGGGCTTCTGGCACAAGCTGAGTCACATTTTGAACACGTTTTGTAGTGGTTCTTGTGTTGAAGGTGGAGGGGTTACCAGGCCTTTTCAAACGTCCCTCCTTTTGACGCTGTGGTGGCTTACAAGTGTAATGTAGTAACTCGGCGGGAGACGACTTCACGGGTAACACACTCTTTATTTTATCAAACTTGGTTACAGGTGACTAACACCTACTTTGTATCTCGGGTGACAAACACCCACTTAGCTACTTGGCGACTAACGCCCACTGAGCTACTCGGATGACCAACATCCACTTAGTACTCGGGTGACGAACACCCACTTAGCTACTTGGCGACTAACGCCCACTGAGCTACTCGGATGACCAACATCCACTTAGCTACTCGGCGACTAACGCCACTGGGCTACTCGGATGACCAACATCCACTTAGTACTCGGGTGACAAACACCCACTTAGCTACTCGGCGACTAACGCCACTGAGCTACTCGGATGACCAACATCCACTTAGCTACTCGGCGACTAACGCCACTGACTAAGTCTTCAGCTCCGTCTTCGGGTCTTCGACTGGGTAACTCTCCCCGAGTGCTCTCGCGCGTCCCCCTTTATACCCCACCTGCGGACGTCGCTGCGAGCACCCACTTATTCGACCAATCGCCGGGCGCTGGCTACGATCCTCTTTTCCCACATCTCATCGTGCCTCACCACTCACGCCGCGCCGCCCCGTCATCTGTCACTCCCGGCGCGCGCGTCCACACCACGCCCACAACGCGTGCCCAACCCCGCACCCCGCGCCGCCCCGTGATCCATCACTGTCACAGTCGGCGCACGTCAATACCACCACTACATCACCCCCTACCACATAGCTCGCAGCCGCCCCGGCTGCTACAAAAATATACAAACCCTCCCTGTGTGCCCCGTAACACAACACAACAACTAAGCTAACAACACAACACGACGCGAACACCACCATCCGCAACCCTCAACCAATGCCACCGCGACAATAGAACAATATATACAAACCGGCGAGTGACAATAGCAATGTGTATACAAAAAAAATAAATGGAAAATTTTTTTTTTTCTTTCGACTCGTGCAGTGTCCCCTTTTCTTCCGAGCGTCCCTACAACGGGACATTACCCCGGCAGAGGGGAACACCGGGCGAGCTCGGTGTAGAGCACAAAAAAACCGTCCTCATGAAAATTGTTGAGACCTAGCCCGAGTCCGCCTTGCCGGTCCGTCGTACGGCACCAGACGCGGTTGAACGTCCGGTGGTGCCGGCGGTTCAGGAAGACATCGGCCAGGCATCGAGGACTCGTGCGTGCCCCGGGGTTCAGGCTCTCGACGGTCAGCAGCCGTCAAGCCCGAGGCACCTGGGGGTGGGTCAGGTGGAGACACGTGAGGATCAGCCTGCGACACCTCCCTCCCCGAGTCGACGGTCACATCACACGCCCGGTCGTCACGGCACAGAACGGGGTCACACGGTGCCGCATAGGGCTTCAGTCGGGAGGGGTGCACATACCAACGGCGTTTCCCCCATTTAATCTGTATACTCTGGGGCCGTGCAACCCGCACAATTTCCACCGGTCCCCTCCAAGGTCTCAACAACTTGGGGGACGTAGCCAACGGTGCATGTGGACAATGCAGCCAGGCCTTATCGCCTGGTTTCCAATCATGCGTATGCACCCTCCGCTCATGCAATTTCTCGTTTGCAATTTGCCGCGACCGCGAATTCAACCTTGCCCCCTCCCGCGCTTCAGTCAATTTGGCGATATTAAATTTGATGTGGTCTGCCAATTTAGATTTCGCACGTGGCTGGGAAATCCCCAGTTGGACGTCCATGGCTGGATCGGCCTCCCGCCCATACATAAGAAAAAATGGGGAAAACCCTGTCGCCGCATGAGGGGCCATTCGATAGGCCGCGAGTACCCCCGGCACCTGTAAGTCCCAATCAACCTGATCGTTGCAGACCTGTTGGCACAACATAGACGTAATCGTTCTGTTCAGACGCTCAACCATCCCGTCAGTCTGCGGGTGGTAGGGGGAAGTACGCACTTTCTTTGTACCCAACAGGTCGCACACCTCGCGCAACAAAACGCTCGAAAAATTCTTCCCTTGATCCGTCAGCAAGCGTTCGGGGGCGCCCTTGTCCAAAACATAACCCTGGACGAAGGCGTCCGCCACCGCTGCAGCCGACTGGTTGGCGAGTGGCCATGCCATGGGCCATCGGGTGAAGTATTCTACGCCAACCAGCAGGAACCTATTTCCCCTCGGTGTAGCAGGAAAGGGCCCCAAGATGTCCAACGCAACCAATTCGTTTGTGCGCGAAACTTGAATGGATTGCAGCAGTGGATTAGCTGCCAATGGTGGCGGTTTTCTTTCGGCGCACCCTACGCATCCCTTAAGAATGTTCGCCACGTCGTTACCCATCCCCGGCCAATAATAGTCTCGCTGGATTAGGGCGAGCGTTTTTTGAAAACCCAGATGCATGAGCCGTTCATGAGCTGCCCGAACGACCTTACCCCGCATAGCAACAGGCACAACGAGCACGTGACCCCGGGACATGTTGTCCCACTTCATCAAAAGGCCCTGTCTGCACACCCAGGAACCGACCCGCGCATCCCCTACCTCGGGAGCGCCAACTTTTCGACGTAGCGTAAGTAGGGAGCTGTCGGACATTTGGAGACGGCCCCACTCAATGAGGGGCAATGACAACAGCGAATCCCTCCCCGTGGAAGCGTCGACTCCCAATTGCACTTTGGACAAGTTAGCAGAACCGGCACACAACGAGTCCAACCACTCAGTCCCCTCATCACTTGGAGGATGCGACTCGACAGTGAAATCCGCTTGAGACACGAGCCGTTCCTCAACGGGTAGCGACGCGGCGTGAGCCAGCACCGTTCCCTGCGCAATTTCGGCCGGCCGCGACCCCGTATTCAGGACCCTTACGAACGGCTCACTGTCCCCTCTCACCATGGTTTGAGCAACCGCTAAGTCGAGGCCCCTTCTGGCCCTGTTAGACGGCCCCAACGGCCCCCCCTGTGCCACCCCGCCCACCTCGAGTGGCTTCCTCAACCGACGGGGTACCAACATTTTCGATCCCGGGGGCACCCTTACAGTCTGAGTTGCCAGCGCCTGCACCGTCGCACAAACCGTGCGTATTTTGGTAGGGCTCGTCAAGAACGCAAGCCGCCGACCTGACGGAAGCTCAATGCAGGCCTGATCTATAAGAATTTTGATGGGCATTCTGGACAAAAAGTCCGTACCTAGCAAACAGGGAACGGCCAGCGATGATGATACAAAAATAGGGCCCGCCAATTGGATGTCACCAATGCAAATAGTCGCCCGAATCTGGCCGATGATCCCCAGGGATCCCCCATTCGCCGCATTAAATGGCACGTCTACTGGCAGAAGGGGTCTACTTTGAACGGGAAGAATGTTATAAATAAGGTCCGAGATGATGGTGGCCGACGCACCCGTGTCAACAAGCACCCGGACCTCAACCCCGTCAATGAACCCCGTTACCACGGACGACCCGGCCGACGCAGCCACGATCCTGTGGGCCAATTCGGACCACTCGACTGCTTGCGGGCCGCGTACGGACCCCCCTCGCCGAATTGAACCCCCGGCACCCAGCCGCGAACCCCCCACCGCGAAGCGGCGACCCGAATGTGCCGTGTTTGTGGACCGAACGTGTGAGGTGCCGCGACTTGCCGGGTTTTGTTGGGATGACTTGTGGCCCTGGTCGTCGTCCCGACGTGGTCCTGTGGCGCGCTGACGCGGGGCCCGGCACCCGGCTGCGACGTGACCCCGAAGGCCGCAGTTGTAGCAGACGACGGACGTCGTAGGTTTCGGTTGCTCCAGCTTGCGGGGCGAACGTGTGGGCGAACGACCTCCCGTTCTCCACTCCCCCGGACGCGATGCAGCGAAGGCCTGCTCCTGCACCGCAGCTGGCTGAGGTTCGGCGATCGTGGCGGCCAGTGCCGCGTTCCCCGGCCATTTGCAGACGACCCCCGGCTTGCGTTTGAGGACCTCGTACGCGTGAATGCTCGTGGCGATCGCCAGGGAGCAGATATCCATCTCGTCTGCCACGTTGATGGGGACCCCCAACTCGTGGGCCAACACCAGCAGCTGCTCCGTCACCATGGCGTCCTTCCCCTCCTTATCCATGCGGGGAAAAGCTGCGTCCGCCAAGGCGAGTAGTGCCGTGCGGTAGGCTAGCGTCGTTTCCCCAGCCACCTTCCGCCGATCGTAGAACTGGTGGCGACACGTGGAGGGCGGCCCGAACACCTTCGCCATCAGGTGTAGTGCGGCCTGGAGCGTAGAGCGGGACGACCTTGCAGCAGATGTGAAGGCTGCAAGCGCGTCGTCGTCAAGCATCGCTGGCAACGCACGCAGGGCAGTGGTGTCGGACCACCCCGACATCTCCTGATGAGCGAGGAACCTTCGTTGGAAGGCTCCCCAGTCGCCCCCATCCGCCTTGAACGCCGACAGCGCGGGCAATCTTTGCTGGAGGACCCGATCGTCGTCGACGTCGGAGAGATTTTCCCGCGCTCCGCTGGAGTTGTGTAAAATGTCGGCTCGGTTGTCAGGCGCAAAATGGAGGGCTCCGGCGCGCGCCGATGACGTGGGCTGCGCTGCGCGGAGGTGTCCGGCCACGTGGCGTCCGTCTTTCCCGCCAATCGGTGGCTGCCCCCCAAAAACGGCGGCAACTTCCAGACTTTTGGCGCGAAGCGCCCTTTGGCGGGAATCCTCCACCGTCGCTTCCTCCACGACCCCCGCAGCCGTTTTTCCGCTCGCCGGAACGGAGATGTCGGCCAAGACAGCGGCGGCGGCGAGTAGCAACTCCGCCAACCGGGCGTGCGCGTCCTGGAGGCCGGTGTCGGAGGCAAGCGGAGCGTCGGCCATCACCGCGAAGTGCTGCATCGGCGGCAACTCCTCGTCCTCTACTCCCGAGGTCGGTGTCCCCGGTCCACCGTCGTCATCCCGACCTCGCTCGTGGGTACGGGTAGTCTTCCTTGTGTCCATACTTCTTGAAGACAGGTTTACTTCTGACGCCAGTTGTAATGTAGTAACTCGGCGGGAGACGACTTCACGGGTAACACACTCTTTATTTTATCAAACTTGGTTACAGGTGACTAACACCTACTTTGTATCTCGGGTGACGAACACCCACTTAGCTACTTGGCGACTAACGCCCACTGAGCTACTCGGATGACCAACATCCACTTAGCTACTCGGCGACTAACGCCACTGGGCTACTCGGATGACCAACATCCACTTAGTACTCGGGTGACAAACACCCACTTAGCTACTCGGCGACTAACGCCACTGAGCTACTCGGATGACCAACATCCACTTAGCTACTCGGCGACTAACGCCACTGAGCTACTCGGATGACTAACATCCACTTAGCTACTCGGCGACTAACGCCACTGACTAAGTCTTCAGCTCCGTCTTCGGGTCTTCGACTGGGTAACTCTCCTCGAGTGCTCTCGCGCGTCCCCCTTTATACCCCACCTGCGGACGTCGCTGCGAGCACCCACTTATTCGACCAATCGCCGGGCGCTGGCTACGATCCTCTTTTCCCACATCTCATCGTGCCTCACCACTCACTCCGCGCCGCCCCGTCATCTGTCACTCCCGGCGCGCGCGTCCACACCACGCCCACAACGCGTGCCCAACCCCGCACCCCGCGCCGCCCCGTGATCCATCACTGTCACAGTCGGCGCACGTCAATACCACCACTACACAAGCACCATGATTTTCGATTTGGCCATTCCCTCCATGGCATTGCTGACATCCACCGCAACGTTGTCGTCAGGCACCAAAGCGAGGAGGTCAGGGGTTGAGACAGACACACACACGAGCAGAAGAAGACAGCGACAAAAATCCCCCGTATAGCCTGTAACAGACTGTAGGGGCAAGTGCTGTTAGCGAGCACCTATGAAGGCCGGCACGGCACACGAGGGGGTGGGTGGCCAACACCACGCCCGGCCGCCTTTGTCTCCCTAGCGGCGATCTTTACACATCGCACCAGGTACTCATCTGAGGCACACACCTACATCAACAACAACAACAACCGCCATTCGCCACTAAGTGGCGGTGACGTCACCACGACGCTTGTGCCAGGCCAAGTGCACCTTGAGGCTACCACGTGAAGTGTCGAACGCCCACTGGCAGGAGGTCACGGGGCAGACCCAGCAGGTGCCACGGGTCGACTGACAGAGATGACATACTGTACATACACACACACAGACACACACACAGACACACACACAGACACACACACAGACACACACAGACACACAGACACATACACACACACAGACACACCCACACAGACACACCCACACAGACACACACAGACACACACACAGACACACTCTTCCGAATTGTCACCGGCGGACAACGTGGCTGGAGCATCTCAATGTTCTCGCTGCAGATCTTTGATTCCGGTCGAATGGCACGCCGAGTTCAACAACACTGGCTACAGCCGCTACAACCTCGGGAGCATTGCTCAGCACCCCAAGTTCAACGCATCCACGTGGGACTATGACGTGGCCCTGGTTCACCTGCTCACCAACGTCAGCCTGTCGGACCAGATCCGGCCCGCGTGCGTGCCCCACCGTCTACAGCAAGTGCCTCTGCCGGGCAAATCCTGCTCGGTCAGAGGTAGCAAGCGTTTTGTGTCCGTTCGTTCTTTCGTTCATCTGTCACTCCCTCTGTCTGTCATTCCCTCCATTCGTTCCTTCGTTCATCTGTCACTCCCTCTGTCTGTCATTCCCTCCATTCGTTCCTTCGTTCATATGTCACTCCCTCTGTCTGTCATTCCCTTCATTCGTTCCTTCGTTCATCTGTCACTCCCTCTGTCTGTCATTCCCTCCATTCGTTCCTTCGTTCATCTGTCACTCCCTCTGTCTGTCATTCCCTCCATTCGTTCCTTCGTTCATCTGTCACTCCCTCTGTCTGTCATTCCCTCCATTCGTTCCTTCGTTCATCTGTCACTCCCTCTGTTTGTCATTCCCTCCATTCGTTCCTTCGTTCAGCTGTCACTCCCTCTGTCTGTCATTCCCTCCATTCGTTCCTTCGTTCATCTGTCACTCCCTCTGTCTGTCATTCCCTCCATTCGTTCCTTCGTTCATCTGTCACTCCCTCTGTTTGGCATTCCTTTCATTCGTCCCTTCGTTCATCTGACCCTTCCTCTGTTTGTCAGTCCCTCCATTCGTTCCTTCGTTCATCTGTCACTCCCTCTGTTTGTCATTCCTTTCATTCGTCCCTTCGTTCATCTGACCCTTCCTCTGTTTGTCAGTCCCTCCATTCGTCCCTTCGTTCATCTGACCCTTCCTCTGTTTGTCAGTCCCTCCATTCGTTCCTTCGTTCATCTGTCACTCCCTCTGTTTGTCATTCCTTTCATTCGTCCCTTCGTTCATCTGACCCTTCCTCTGTTTGTCAGTCCCTCCATTCGTCCCTTCGTTCATCTGACCCTTCCTCTGCTTGTCAGTCCCTCCATTCGTTCCTTCGTTCATCTGTCACTCCCTCTGTTTGTCATTCCTTTCATTCGTCCCTTCGTCCATCTGACCCTTCCTCTGTTTGTCCATTTTTTCGTCTGTCTCTCCGTCCGGTTTCTGTTTGCCCCGTTTGTCTCTCGCTCGGGTTAAACGCCTTCTGCGGTTCAGGAAGCACTGCATCGGATTGCCGACGATCGCTGCTAGAGACGCGAACGCGAGCGAGTGGCACAAAGTCGGCCGCCTATTGTGGAGGTCATCATCATCAGCAACGGGGGTGGTGGATAAAAATTCAGTCGGCCCAGGGGAAAGCTTTGTGGTGGCCATCCAATCCAGACTTCAAATATACAGCAGCAGGCATCGGCAGGGTCGGGATCAAACCCACGAGCTCCTGCACACCAGGCAAGGAAGTTAACATCGCCGAGTCAACCCACGACCTCCTGTATACCAGGCGAGGTAGTTAACATCTCCTAGCCACTGTGATGAAGATGATGGTGAGAGAGACACAGACTCGAAATATACAGCAGCAGGCATCGTCAGGGTCAGGATCGAACCCACGACCTCCTGCACACCAGGCAAGGTAGTTAACATCTCCTAGCCACTGTGATGATGATGATGGTGAGAGAGACACAGACTCAAAATATACAGCAGCAGGCATCGTCAGGGTCGAGATCGAACCCACGACCTCCTGCGTACCAGGCGAGGTAGTTAACATCTCCTAGCCACCACGGTGCCCGCTAATGTGAGACGTGAAATGGATTAAATGTAACGATCTTGACGAACGTCGTGTGTTGTGTTGTGTGTTTGGTGTCCAGGTTCCGCCGTTTCAAAACGGGTGAGCATCATGGAGCAGAGTGAATGCCAGGTCGTGTTCAACGCCACGGTGACCAGCAGAAAACTCTGTGCCTCCTACAACCTGTGTGGGGTAAGTGGAGAAGCCCTGGGTGTGTGTGTGTTAACATCGAAGGACGCTGCTGCTGGGCAGTTGAAGGCAGTCGCCCTCCTGCAAGAACGGAGGGCAAAGGAGCGATGCTCACAACAACGAGCGGAGCGCCGGGCGGGCTAAAATGGAGCAAGTTGGCACAGTAGGGGGTATAGCTTGGTGTGGTGCATCTACCGGTCATCTCAGTCAGGCAACCCATGGCACCTGCTGGGGTCTGTCCCGAGACCTCCTGCACCTAGCCTGGCACAGTAGGGGGGTACAGTTTGGTGTGGTGCATCTACCGGTCATCTCAGTCAGGCAACCCATGGCACCTGCTGGGGTCTGTCCCGAGACCTCCTGCACCTAGCCTGGCACAGTAGGGGGTACAGCTGGAGGTGCATCTAACGGTCATCTCAGTCAGCTATCCCATGGCACCTGCTGGGTTCTGTCCCGAGACCTCCTGCACCTAGCCTGGCACAGTAGGGGGGTACAGTTTGGTGTGGTGCATCTACCGGTCATCTCAGTCAGGCAACTCATGGCACCTGCTGGGTTCTGTCCCGAGAGCTCCTGCACCTAGCCTGGCACAGTAGGGGGGTACAGTTTGGTGTGGTGCATCTACCGGTCATCTCAGTCAGGCAACCCATGGCACCTGCTGGGGTCTGTCCCGAGACCTCCTGCACCTAGCCTGGCACAGTAGGGGGGTACAGTTTGGTGTGGTGCATCTACCGGTCATCTCAGTCAGGCAACCCATGGCACCTGCTGGGGTCTGTCCCGAGACCTCCTGCACCTAGCCTGGCACAGTAGGGGGTACAGCTGGAGGTGCATCTAACGGTCATCTCAGTCAGCTAACCCATGGCACCTGCTGGGTTCTGTCCCGAGACCTCCTGCACCTAGCCTGGCACAGTAGGGGGTACAGCTTGCTGTGGTGCATCTACCGGTCATCTCAATCGGCCAACCCATGGCACCTGCTGGGTTCTGTCCCGAGACCTCCTGCACCTAGCCTGGCACATAAGTCAGCCAACCCATGGCACCTGCTGGGTTCTGTCCCGAGACCTCCTGCACCTAGCCTGGCACATAAGTCAGCCAACCCATGGCACCTGCTGGGTCTGTCCCAAGACCTCCTGCACCTAGCCTGGCACATAAGTCAGCCAACCCATGGCACCTGCTGAGTTCTGTCCCGAGACCTCCTGCACCTAGCCTGGCACATAAGTCAGGCAACACATGGCACCTGCTGGGTTCTGTCCCGAGACCTCCTGCTACCGAGCCTTCGATTTTCACGTGATTGCCTCAAAGTGCACCTGGCCTGGCACAGGCTCCGTGGAGGCGTTACTTAGTCGCCAATCGAATGAAGCGATGTCTCATGAATCCATGGTCTTCTGAGACCGTACATTTGTAGGACAGCTCTAGAACACAAGCACGCACGCGTGGCGCAGATGCCGCGTAGTTTCACACGGAGTCGGCTTTCGCGACCAATATTATCCGTTATAATAAAAATGGCCATGCCCAGGCCTTAATAGGCAGTGCTTCTGCTGCTACTCGCTGCTAACAGCACTTGCCCCAACAGTCTGTTAATATATTCTTGGTTCTTTCGGTAAAGTCACGTAGAGTGGCAATAATAAAATAATAAAAATAAACATAATAAAATACAATTCTCACGACGTTTCGAGAAGACTCTGTCTCACCGACAGACCTGTTCTCCACCCGAGGACGGCTGCTTGCGTTGTGGCCGAAACGTCGTGAGAATTATTTTATAATGTTTTATTTTTATTACTTTATTATTTCTATTCTACGTGACTTTACCGAAAGCACCAAGAAGATGAATCCCTGCAGTCACGAAAGCTTTAAATCGAAGTCTGTTAATATATAAATAATAGTTTTTACCCTGTGAATAGGCTACCCAGGGGGATCTTTAGGAGCGGTGGTCCAACGGTTTGCGCTACACAGAGACCCGAGTTTGACTCCCGCTCGCGGCCACTAACACCAGGGTCAGCGGTCATCTGAACTCAGTCCTGGACCTCCCCTCGCCACTGGGGGAGACAAAGGCGGCCTGGGTGTGGTGTTGTTGGTGTTGGCCAAACCACCCCTAAACTTAATTTGTAGCTTTCGTGACTGCAGCAATTACTCTTTGGCAAACTCCAATAAAATTAACCCGTAAAAACAAAGATTTTCACTATAAATCCTTTATATGCGTAGCGGCTAGAGTCCTCTCGTCCTCTGGCTTGAGATGGCTGCCACCTATGGGTCAGATGATTGCCTGCCACCATTAAGCAATTGGTAATTAAATATATATATATTTTTTCCTAAAAAGTGTCAAATTTTGGAAAAAAAAATTCACGAAAATACATCGTCACGCACAACGAGTCTGTGTGCAAAATGTCAACTCGATTGGATCACGGGAAGTGGGTTAAAAAACGACTGAAAGATTTGCACGGTCGTAAGCGCGCAAGCAAGCAAGCGAACTTAATATAAAGGATTTAAAAATACACCCGGCGTCAGGGTTGGGATTAAACCCACAACGTACGCAACCTGCCACGCGAATCACAAATGAATAATTTCTGAATCACACATACACAGCCCAACCTCATGACAGAATCAGAAGCAGGATATTTATTTATACTGGAGGAATCCAATGAGCTACGAATCTCGTTTCCACAGATATCCAGTATTTCACAGATCACGCCCTGACTTCAGCTAAGCCAAATTTTGGAGGAAGCCAGAAAAGCCACCAAAAAAAAACTCTCTGAAAACGTCACCTCGAGAGCTGTGAGCTGTGCCAACGGTAGGAGATGGTGTAAAGACAAACTAATCTCACGTGGGGAATTTTGCACGTGATTAAGACTCGAATTAGAGACGCTATCCGTGGTCATTGTAATAGTAGAGGACGGCAAATGCAAATAGCGTCCGTATAATGTGCACTGGCAATTGTAAAAGCTATGTGCAGCATCCCCAACTTACTTAATTTGTAGCTTTCGTGACTGCAGGAATGACTCTTTGGTGGTTCTTTCGGTAAAGTGACGTATAAAGAGAAAATAATACATTAAATACTAGCAAACGATGTTTCGATTGCAACACAAGCAATCGTCATCAGGTATAAATGAAATAGAAACACAAATCTAGTATACTTAGAAATGTAATGTAATGCAACAGAGAGTCGGATAACATAACAGTCAACGCCCTACCTGGTTGATTACGTTCTTCCAGAGACATATAGACAGACATATAAGCAGAGACAGATATCACAGAGATACATAGAGAGACACAAACATAGGCACACAGAGAAACCACGCTTCTGTGTCGAGGCCTTCAATAGAGAGAGGGAGCGGGGAGAGAGGGAGGGGTTAGAGAAATTAGCATGTCAATGAGTGGCACGCTGCAAAAGCTTGGAACAAATGAGGAGACAGGGAGAGAGACACACTGAATTAAATAAGCTAGCAACATTTCGAAATGTTACGTAATACAACAGAGAGAGTCGGATAACATAACAGTCAACACCCTACCTGGTTGATTACGTTCTTCCTGAGAATGCTACATTTGAGAGAGAGATCAAACACAGAACCAGAGACATATAGACAAACACATAAGCAGACAGATATCACAGAGATACATAGAGAGAGACACAGACATAAATGAAATAGAAACACAAATCCAGTATACTTACAAATGTAATGTAATGCAACAGAGAGTCGGATAACACAACAGTCAACACCCTACCTGGTTAAATTTCGATTTAAAGCTTTCGTGACTGCAGGGATTCATCTTATTGGTTCTTTCTGGTTTTCACCTAAGGACGGCTGCTTGCGTTGTGGCCGAAACGTCGTGATCATTATTTTATTACGTTTTATTTTTATTATTTTATTACTTCCCTCCTACGTGACTTTACCGAAAGAACCAAGAAGACCCTACCTGGTCGATTACGTTCCTCCTGATAATGCTACATTTGAGAGAGAGATAGATAGATACAACACAGAACCAGAGACATCTTCCTCGTGTGCCCACAATTTGCCGGCCTTCATAGGCAGTGCTGCGACTTCCTCCCCACAGCACTTGGCCCCCGACAATCTTGCTAGAGGATCTGTGTCTCTGTCTTTCAGGAGCACACTTCGCCGCTGCTGTGCAAGGAGGTGGACGGACGACAATACGTGACAGGCGTGGGTGGTCGTGGATCCTGTGGTCCGACCTCGATGTTCAACAGGGTCTGGAGGGTCCTGAGCTTCATCAACCAAACCATCTACTGAAATTAATAACAACGTCTTCAGAGAAACACTCGGGTTATGCAGGATTGAGGGAGGGAGCGAGGGGAGTGAGGGAGTTGGCGTCTCTCTCATCATCATAGTGGCTAGGAGATGTTAACTGCCTCGCCTGGTATACAGGAGGTCGTGGGTTTGATTCAGACCCTGACACCTGCTGCTGTATATTTGGAGATTGTGTCTCTCTCCCCGTGGTCGCGTGGATCTTTCTCTGGGTCCTTTGGGGTTTTCTCCTCTACATTTAGGATCAATGGCACGGCATTTAGAGTATTTGGCTTCTGCAAGAAATGTCCACACGACGGCGTTGATGATGATGATGATGATAATAATAATCCCACTCCGTTGAGCTGCTATCATTTGCGATGATCGAAGTCACTTCTGAAAAAGAGCTACTACATAGCAGCTCAGTGGCATCTTACCTGGTAAAATAACAAAGTAGTTACTAGCCCTGAACGAAGTGTTTTGAGATATCAATAGCTTTGCATTACAGCAGGAGAAATTGGTAAATTTACGGGCAAATTAGGAACAGTATAACATGAAACGAAGTCATATTAGCAAGACAACAGATCACGTGTCCGTCTACAAAGCGATAAGTCACAGATACATGCGCGGAGTTAAGTAGCACGGTTACCGCACCGCTGATGAGCACCATTGGCTACATAGGGTGCGAAAGAAGTTCAACACACACACAGAGACCCATAGACTCACACAAAGACCCATAGACTCACACAGAGACCCATAGACTCACACAGAGACCCATAGACTCACACAGAGACCCATAGACTCACACAGAGACCCATAGACTCACACAGAGACCCATAGACTCACTGAGAGACCCATAGACTCACACAAAGACCCATACACTCACACAGAGACCCATAGACTCACACAGAGACCCATAGACTCACACAGAGACCCATAGGCTCACACAGATACCCATACACTCACACAGAGACCCATAGACTCACACCGAGACCCATAGACTCACACAAAGACCCATAGACTCACACAGAGACCCATAGACTCACACAGAGACCCATAGGCTCACACAGAGACCCATAGACTCACACAGAGCCCATAGACTTACATAGAGACCCATAGACTCACACAGAGACCCATAGACTCACACAGAGACCCATAGACTCACACTGAGACCCATAAGCTCACACAGAGACACATAGACTCACACAGAGACCCATAGACTCACACATACCCATAGACTCACACAGAGACCCATAGACTCACACATACCCATAGACACACACAGAGACCCATAGACACACACAGAGACCCATAGACTCACACATACCCATATACTCACACACAGACCCATAGACTCACACAGAGACCCATAGGCTCACACAGAGACCCGTAGGCTCATACAGAGACCCATAGGCTCACACAGAGACCCATAGACTCACACAGAGACCCATAGACTCACACATGTTCTGTAGATGTAGATTACACTGGTTCTTCACGTTCTGAAGATGTAGATGCCACGGGTTCTTCATATTTTTCAGATGTAGATGCCACTGGTTCTTCACGTTCTGCAGATGCAGATGCCACTGGTTCTTCACATTCTGCAGATGTAGATGCCACTGGTTCTTCACGTTCTGCAGATGCAGATGCCACTGGTTCTTCATGTTCTGCAGATGTAGATGACTCTGGTTCTTCACGTTCTGCAGATGTTGATGCCCCTGGTTCTTCACGTTCTGCAGATGTAGATGCCCCTGGTTCTTCACGTTCTGCAGATGTAGATGCCACTGTTTCTTCACATTCTGTAGATGTAGATGCCACTGGTTCTTCACGTTCTGCAGATGTAGATGCCACTGGTGTCTTCACGTTCTGCAGATGTAGATGCCACTGGTGTCTTCACATTCTGTAGATGTAGATGCCACTGGTTCTTCACGTTCTGTAGATGTAGATACCACTGTTTCTTCACGTTCTGCAGATGTAGATGCCACTGGTTCTTCATGTTCTGCAGATGCCACTGGTGTCTTCACGTTCTGTAGATGTAGATGCCACTACCGCCATCTATTGCGTGGTGGTTGAACTTATGACTCTCGGTCCGAACGGGAAACTGGGTTTGTTCGTATCTCTGAAAGTTCACAAGTGAAATGTGAGTAAGTAGAAGAGTCCCTAGGCTGTGGCGTTAAAATGATCGAGTGGCGGGTTGACCAAAAAATCTGTTTAACAAAATTTGCACGCAATGTGGATTTTCACGAGCCACTTGCTTATATTTATCCAAGTCCCGTAGCCCGCATTGGGACCTCATCGTTGTCGGTTCTAGCCGCTAGCGAAAACCCAGTGATCGTAATGCGTCGAGAGAAGTGAAGCATCTTCTTGGTTCTTTCGGTAAAGTCACGTAGAAGGGAAATAATAAAAGAAAAAAATACAACATAATAAAATAATTATAATAATAATAAATTAATAAAAATAAAACATAATAAAATAGTTATTTTATTATGTTTTATTTGTATTACTTTATAAAATAAGAAAACATAATAAAATAGTTATTTTATTATGTTTTATTTTCATTATTTTATTATTTCCCTTCTACGAGATGACTTTACCGAAATAACCAAGAAGATGACTCCCTGCAATCACGAAAGCTTTAAACAGAAGTGAAGAAGTCTGAAATTTGAAAGTAAAATGACCGTTTCTATTGTGTGTACTGATTACCGCATATAATGTGATTACAATATGATTGCACGGCATTATGTATACGTGTGTTGCAGCTATTAAAAGTGTAAAGGTGTTTGGGGAACGGTGGGTGTCCATGCGTGTGTTATGTTGGAGGCCTCTACGCAGTTTTGGTACGCAGTTGATCGTCGATTATATTACACTGCAGAGGTGGGACAAAGTCATTGTTATGCAAGTCCAAGTCGAGTCGCAAGTCATCAAATTCATGACTCGAGTCTGACTCGAGTCCAAGTCACATGACTCGAGTCCACATCTCATAGGTGGGACAAAGTCATTGTTATGCAAGTCCAAGTCGAGTCGCAAGTCATCAAATTCATGACTCGAGTCTGACTCGAGTCCAAGTCACATGACTCGAGTCCACATCTCATAGGTGGGACAAAGTCATTGTTATGCAAGTCCAAGTCGAGTCGCAAGTCATCAAATTCATGACTCGAGTCTGACTCGAGTCCAAGTCACATGACTCGAGTCCACACCTCTGTTACACTGGTCAACACACTTTTTCTGGCATAAGGTATTCCAACAGTTTAAAGGTAATTTTGGGGTGCTGATTCCAAATCTGGCATCAGTTTTTGTCTATCACATCAGGTTTTTGAGATATCAAATATTGCATTTTCAATAAAAACTGCAGAAGAAAAATATTAAATAAATGTGGATATCTACATAAAATGATATTATAAACACACTATCCTAAAAAACTACAGCACCATATTTTAACACTAAAGCAGTCACCGACTCGCAACAACTTGCAATCATAAGTGACAGAGTTAATTTCGGGTAATATCAATGAAAATGGGGTATGCCGATAGCATAAAAATGCGATGTGATAGAGAAAATCTTAGATCAGATTTGGAATCAGCACCTTGAAATTAGTCTAGAACAGCTGCAAAAGTCCAGGCCAGAAAAACGTGTTTTTTGTTTGTTGACCAGTGTTATCCGCGGTTGTCTACGTACGGGTGGAACAAATTTCGATTTAAATCTTTCGTGACTGCAGGGATTCATATTATTGGTTCTTTCGGTAAAGTCATCACGTAGAAGGGAAATAATAAAATAATAGAAATCAAACATAATAAGATAAGTCCAGGCCAGAATTTTTGTTTGTTGACCAGTGTTATCATCACGGTGGCTAGGAGATGCTATTCTGTGGTGCCACGGCTTCGAAGCCACTCTGCAAGCACTGTGACCCCCCCCCCCACTGGCCCCCCACTGGCCCCCCACACTGAATTCTCACACACAGCGAAATGGGATTGCTTGGCATAATGGGTTTTAATCCAAAGGGTCCCTCATAATCAACGTTTTTGGGTTTAGATCGCGTTATTTATAAATGTGTCGTAACCCTCCACCACCCGACACGGTCAATCAGTAAAAAAAAGTGTCACGCTGACAAAAGACAAAATAGTTCACTGCTTTAGCCCACTTTTTTTACCTACATGAAATTAAAATTCAAAAATTATTGTATATATTTTTTATTAATTTTAATTTCATTTTTACCTACATGAAATTAAAATTACAAAATTATTGCATATATTTTTTATTAATTTTAATTTCATTTTTTACCTACATGAAATTAAAATTAAAAAATTATTGCACATTTTTTTTATTAATTTTAATTTCATGTTTTACCTACGTGACTTTACCGAAAGAACTAAGAGTATCCAACAACATTATCCGGCGGTCCCGGTGGAGATCCGGCAAAACCGGTGATCGGCGCCGTGCGTGTGCTTACATGCCTCCCCCTAGGTCGACTCAGCCTCAAATGAGTACCTGCTGCGGTTGTGTGTAGTAAACATCGCCACTTGGGAGACAAAGGCGGCCGGGCGTGGTGCTGGCCACCCACCCCCTCTGTGTGTGCCACAGTGCCGGTAGCCTTCACAGGTGCTGCTCGCTACTAACAGCACTTGCCCCAACACTCGATCGAGGCTATACTGGTGGGGGATCTTTGTCTTTGTAGCCGTGCACGATTTCAGATGTCATATATGAAATGTTGCCTCACATTAAACACTGCGAATTTGACAATGAAAACTCCAAATATACAGCAGCAGACATCAGGATCGGGATCGGACCCACGACCTCCTGTATACCAGGCGAGGTAGCTAACATCTCCTAGCCACCGTGATGATGATGATGAGAGAGAGAGACACGCAGACTCCAAATCTACAGTAGGTTTCAGGATCAGGAGTCTACGGGTCTCTGTTTGAGTCTGTGTGAGTCTACGGGTCTCTGTGTGAGTGAGTCTACGGGTCTCTGTGTGAGTGAGTCTGTGTGAGTCTACGGGTCTCTGTGTAAGTCTGTGTGAGTCTACGGGTCTCTGTGTGAGTGAGTCTACGGGTATCTGTGTGAGTGAGTTTGTGTGAGTCTACGTCTCTCTGTGTGAATGAGTCTGTGTGAGTCTACGGGTCTCTGTGTGAGTGAGTCTGTGTGAGTCTACGGGTCTCTGTGTGAGTGAGTCTACGGGTATCTGTGTGAGTGAGTCTGTGTGAGTCTACGGGTCTCTGTGTGAGTCTGTGAGTCTACGGGTCTCTGTGTGAGTGAGTCTACGGGTATCTGTGTGAGTGAGTCTGTGTGAGTCTACGGGTCTCTGTGTGAGTCTGTGTGAGTCTACGGGTCTCTGTGTGAGTGAGTCTACGGGTATCTGTGTGAGTGAGTTTGTGTGAGTCTACGTCTCTCTGTGTGAATGAGTCTGTGTGAGTCTACGGGTCTCTGTGTGAGTGAGTCTACGGGTCTCTGTGTGTGTGAGTCTGTGTGAGTCTACGGGTCTCTGTGTGAGTCTGTGTGAGTCTACGGGTCTCTGTGTGAGTGAGTCTACGGGTATCTGTGTGAGTGAGTCTGTGTGAGTCTACGTCTCTCTGTGTGAGTGAGTCTGTGTGAGTCTACGGGTCTCTGTGTGAGTGAGTCTGTGTGAGTCTACGGGTCTCTGTGTGAGTGAGTCTACGGGTCTCTGTGTGTGTGAGTCTGTGTGAGTCTACGGGTCTCTGTGTGAGTCTGTGTGAGTCTACGGGTCTCTGTGTGAGTGAGTCTACGGGTATCTGTGTGAGTGAGTCTGTGTGAGTCTACGGGTCTCTGTGTGAGTGAGTCTGTATGAGTCTACGTCTCTCTGTGTGTGTGTCTGTGTGAGTCTACGGGTCTCTGTGTGAGTGAGTCTGTGTGAGTCTACGGGTCTCTGTGTGAGTGAGTTTACGGGCCTCTGTGTGAGTGAGTCTGTGTGAGTCTACGGGTCTCTGTGTGAGTGAGTCTACGGGTCTCTGTGTGAGTGAGTCTGTGTGAGTCTACGGGTCTCTGTGTGAGTGAGTCTGTATGAGTCTACGGGTCTCTGTGTGAGTGAGTCTACGGGTCTCTGTGTGTGTGAGTCTGTGTGAGTCTACGGGTCTCTGTGTGAGTGAGTCTACGGGTCTCTGTGTGTGTGAATCTGTATGAGTCTACGGGTATCTGTGTGAGTGAGTCTGTGTGAGTCTACGGGTCTCTGTGTGAGTGAGTCTACGGGTCTCTGTGTGAGTGAGTCTGTATGAGTCTACGGGTCTCTGTGTGAGTGAGTCTACGGGTCTCTGTGTGTGTGAGTCTGTGTGAGTCTACGGGTCTCTGTGTGAGTGAGTCTACGGGTCTCTGTGTGTGTGAATCTGTATGAGTCTACGGGTATCTGTGTGAGTGAGTCTGTGTGAGTCTACGGGTCTCTGTGTGAGTGAGTCTGTGTGAGTCTACGGGTCTCTGTGTGAGTGAGTTTACGGGCCTCTGTGTGAGTGAGTCTGTGTGAGTCTACGGGTCTCTGTGTGAGTGAGTCTACGGGTCTCTGTGTGAGTGAGTCTGTGTGAGTCTACGGGTCTCTGTGTGAGTGAGTCTACGGGTCTTTGTGTGAGTGAGTCTGTGTGAGTCTACGGGTCTCTGTGTGAGTGAGTCTACGGGTCTCTGTGTGAGTGAGTCTGTGTGAGTCTACGGGTCTCTGTGTGAGTGAGTCTGTATGAGTCTACGGGTCTCTGTGTGAGTGAGTCTACGGGTCTCTGTGTGAGTGAGTCTGTGTGAGTCTACGGGTCTCTGTGTGAGTGAGTCTGTGTGAGTCTACGGGTCTCTGTGTGAGTGAATTTACGGGTCTCTGTGTGAGTGAGTCTGTGTGAGTCTACGGGTCTCTGTGTGAGTGAGTCTACGGGTCTCTGTGTGAGTGAGTCTGTGTGAGTCTACGTCTCTCTGTGTGAGTGAATTTACGGGTCTCTGTGTGAGTGAGTCTGTGTGAGTCTACGGGTATCTGTGTGAGTGAGTCTACGTCTCTCTGTGTGTGTGTGTGTCTGTGTGAGTCTACGGGTCTCTGTGTGAGTGAGTCTGTGTGAGTCTACGGGTCTCTGTGTGAGTGAGTCTGTGTGAGTCTACGTCTCTCTGTGTGAGTGAATTTACGGGTCTCTGTGTGAGTGAGTCTGTGTGAGTCTACGGGTCTCTGTGTGAGTGAGTCTACGGGTCTCTGTGTGAGTGAGTCTGTGTGAGTCTACGGGTCTCTGTGTGAGTGAGTCTGTGTGAGTCTACGGGTCTCTGTGTGAGTGAGTCTGAGTGAGTCTACCTGGTCTCTGTGTGAGTGAGTCTACGGGTCTCTGTGTGAGTGAGTCTGTGTGAGTCTACGGGTCTCTGTGTGAGTGAGTCTACGGGTCTCTGTGTGAGTGAGTCTGTGTGAGTCTACGGGTCTCTGTGTGAGTGAGTCTGTGTGAGTCTACGGGTCTCTGTGTGAGTGAGTCTGTGTGAGTCTACGGGTCTCTGTGTGAGTGAGTCTGTGTGAGTCTACGGGTCTCTGTGTGAGTGAGTCTGAGTGAGTCTACCTGGTCTCTGTGTGAGTGAGTCTACGGGTCTCTGTGTGTGTGAGTCTGTGTGAGTCTACGGGTCTCTGTGTGAGTCTGTGTGAGTCTACGTCTCTCTGTGTGAGTGAATTTACGGGTCTCTGTGTGAGTGAATTTACGGGTCTCTGTGTGAGTGAATTTACGGGTCTCTGTGTGAGTGAGTCTGTGTGAGTCTACGGGTCTCTGTGTGAGTGAGTCTGTGTGAGTCTACGGGTCTCTGTGTGAGTGAGTCTACGGGTCTCTGTGTGAGTGAGTCTGTGTGAGTCTACGGGTCTCTGTGTGAGTGAGTCTACGGGTCTCTGTGTGAGTGAGTCTGTGTGAGTCTACGGGTCTCTGTGTGAGTGAGTCTACGGGTCTCTGTGTGAGTGAGTCTGTGTGAGTCTACGGGTCCCTGTGTGAGTGAGTCTGTGTGAGTCTACTGGTCTCTGTGTGAGTGAGTCTGTGTGAGTCTACGGGTCTCTGTGTGAGTGAGTCTACGGGTCTCTGTGTGAGTGAGTCTGTGTGAGTCTACGGGTATCTGTGTGAGTAAGTCTACGTCTCTCTGTGTGTGTGTGTGTCTGTGTGAGTCTACGGGTCTCTGTGTGAGTGAGTCTGTGTGAGTCTACGGGTCTCTGTGTGAGTGAGTCTGTGTGAGTCTACGGGTCTCTGTGTGAGTGAGTTTACGGGTCTCTGTGTGAGTGAGTTTGTGTGAGTCTACGGGTCTCTGTGTGAGTGAGTCTACGGGTCTCTGTGTGAGTGAGTCTGTGTGAGTCTACGGGTCTCTGTGTGAGTGAGTCTACGGGTCTCTGTGTGAGTGAGTCTGTGTGAGTCTACGGGTCTCTGTGTGAGTGAGTCTACGGGTCTCTGTGTGAGTGAGTCTGTGTGAGTCTACGGGTCTCTGTGTGAGTGAGTCTACGGGTCTCTGTGTGAGTGAGTCTGTGTGAGTCTACGGGTCTCTGTGTGAGTGAGTCTACGGGTCTCTGTGTGAGTGAGTCTGTGTGAGTCTACGGGTCTCTGTGTGAGTGAGTCTGTGTGATTCTACGGGTCTCTGTGTGAGTGAGTCTGTGTGAGTCTACGGGTCTCTGTGTGAGTGAGTCTGTGTGAGTCTACGGGTCTCTGTGTGAGTGAGTCTGTGTGAGTCTACGGGTCTCTGTGTGAGTGAGTCTGTGTGAGTCTACGGGTCTCTGTGTGAGTGAGTCTGTGTGAGTCTACGGGTCTCTGTGTGAGTGAGTCTGTGTGAGTCTACGGGTCTCTGTGTGAGTGAGTCTGTGTGAGTCTACGGGTCTCTGTGTGAGTGAGTCTACGGGTCTCTGTGTGAGTGAGCCTGTGTGAGTCTACGGGTCTCTGTGTGAGTGAGTCTGTGTGAGTCTACGGGTCTCTGTGTGAGTGAGTCTGTGTGAGTCTACGTCTCTCTGTGTGAGTGAATTTACGGGTCTCTGTGTGAGTGAATTTACGGGTCTCTGTGTGAGTGAGTCTGTGTGAGTCTACGGGTCTCTGTGTGAGTGAGTCTGTGTGAGTCTACGGGTCTCTGTGTGAGTGAGTCTACGGGTCTCTGTGTGAGTGAGTCTGTGTGAGTCTACGGGTCTCTGTGTGAGTCTGTGTGAGTCTACGGGTCTCTGTGTGAGTGAGTCTACGGGTCCCTGTGTGAGTGAGTCTGTGTGAGTCTACGGGTCTCTGTGTGAGTGAGTCTGTGTGAGTCTACGGGTCTCTGTGTGAGTGAGTCTGTGTGAGTCTACGGGTCTCTGTGTGAGTGAGTCTGTGTGAGTCTACGGGTCTCTGTGTGAGTGAGACTACGGGTCTCTGTGTGAGTGAGTCTGTGTGAGTCTACGGGTCTCTGTGTGAGTGAGTCTGTGTGAGTCTACGGGTCTCTGTGTGAGTGAGACTACGGGTCTCTGTGTGAGTGAGTCTGTGTGAGTCTACGGGTCTCTGTGTGAGTGAGTCTACGGGTCTCTGTGTGAGTGAGTCTGTGTGAGTCTACGGGTCTCTGTGTGAGTGAGTCTACGGGTCCCTGTGTGAGTGAGTCTGTGTGAGTCTACTGGTCTCTGTGTGAGTGAGTCTGTGTGAGTCTACGGGTCTCTGTGTGAGTGAGTCTACGGGTCTCTGTGTGAGTGAGTCTGTGTGAGTCTACGGGTCTCTGTGTGAGTGAGTCTACGGGTCTCTGTGTGAGTGAGTCTGTGTGAGTCTACGGGTCTCTTTGTGAGTGAGTCTGTGTGAGTCTACGGGTCTCTCTCTGTGTGTGTGTGTGAGTCTACGTCTCTCTCCCCCCTCCTTCCCCCCTCTTTCTCTCTCCGTTTATCAAACTCCATCAGATTCGCCTGGTCACCCACAGCTGAAAAGCGGTTCGAGTCACGGTTGGCAGGTGAGGGAAGTGGAATTCTTTTCAAGGAAACGATAATGGAAGTAAAGCAAACCGGTTTTCGCGACTCCTAATCACAGACCAATTCACACCTCATTGGTCAGCCCGTGCTACTGAAACATCTCTAACGCTCATTCTGCAAAAATTCCATCATAAGGGAGAAATATGAATAAATAAGACACTCACCACTAGCACACTCATCACTGCACTCACCACTACATGTCTGTCAAACCCTTATCGGTGCCCTACCTTATTAGAGACCAATTCAGACCTATTTGGTCACTCTGTGACCCTCAAAAATCTCAACGTTCATCCTACAAAGTTCCATCACAAGGGAGAAAGCACAAACAATTAGACACTCACCACTATTACACTCACCACTATACGCATCACTACACTCACCACTATTACACTCACCACTCTACACATCACTACACTCACCACTCTACACACCACTACACTCACCACTATTGCACTCACCACTATACGCATCACTACACTCACCACTATTACACTCACCACTCTACACATCACTACACTCACCACTCTACACACCACTACACTCACCACTATTGCACTCACCACTATACACACCACTACACTCACCACTCTACACATCACTACACTCACCACTATTGCACTCACCACTATACGCATCACTACACTCACCACTATTACACTCACCACTCTACACACCACTACACTCACCACTATTACACTCACCACTATACACACCACTACACTCACCACTATTACACTCACCACTCTACACACCACTACACTCACCACTATTGCACTCACCACTATACACACCACTACACTCACCACTATACACTCACCACTATACACACCACTACACTCACCACTATTGCACTCACCACTATACACACCACTACACTCACCACTAGTACACTCACCACTCTACACACCACTACACTCACCACTATTGCACTCACCACTATACACACCACTACACTCACCACTAGTACACTCACCACTATACACACCACTACACTCACCACTATACACTCACCACTATACACACCACTACACTCACCACTATTGCACTCACCACTATACACACCACTACACTCACCACTAGTACACTCACCACTCTACACACCACTACACTCACCACTATTGCACTCACCACTATACACATCACTACACTCACCACTATTACACTCACCACTATACACACCACTACACTCACCACTAGTACACTCACCACTATACACACCACTACACTCACCACTATACACTCACCACTCTACACATCACTACACTCACCACTATTACACTCACCACTATACACACCACTACACTCACCACTAGTACACTCACCACTCTACACACCACTACACTCACCACTATACACTCACCACTCTACACACCACTACACTCACCACTATACACTCACCACTACACACATCACTACACTCACCACTATTACACTCACCACTATACACACCACTACACTCACCACTATACACACCACTACACTCACCACTATACACTCACCACTATTACACTCACCACTATTGCACTCACCACTCTACACACCACTACACTCACCACTCTACACATCACTACACTCACCACTATACACTCACCACTATACACACCACTACACTCACCACTATTACACTCACCACTATACACACCACTACACTCACCACTAGTACACTCACCACTCTACACATCACTACACTCACCACTAGTACACTCACCACTATACACACCACTACACTCACCACTACACTCACCACTATACACACCACAACACTCACCACTATTACACTCACCACTATACACACCACTACACTCACCACTATACACTCACCACTATACACACCACTACACTCACCACTATACACTCACCACTCTACACACCACTACACTCACCACTAGTACACTCACCACTATACACATCACTACACTCACCACTATACACTCACCACTATACACACCACTACACTCACCACTATTGCACTCACCACTATACACACCACTACACTCACCACTATACACACCACTACACTCACCACTAGTACACTCACCACTATACACACCACTACACTCACCACTATTACACTCACCACTATACACACCACTACACTCACCACTATTACACTCACCACTCTACACACCACTACACTCACCACTATTGCACTCACCACTCTACACATCACTACACTCACCACTAGTACACTCACCACTATACACACCACTACACTCACCACTATACACACCACTACACTCACCACTATTACACTCACCACTCAACACATCACTACACTCACCACTAGTACACTCACCACTCTACACATCACTACACTCACCACTATTACACTCACCACTATACACACCACTACACTCACCACTATTACACTCACCACTACACACATCACTACACTCACCACTATTACACTCACCACTCTACACATCACTACACTCACCACTAGTACACTCACCACTCAACACATCACTACACTCACCACTATACACATCACTACACTCACCACTACACACATCACTACACTCACCACTATTGCACTCACCACTACACTCACCACGACATACAGTACCTGTCAAACCCTTATCAGTGCCCTACCTTATTAGAGACCAATTCAGATCATATTGGTCACTCTGTGCCATACATACATCTCAACGTTCATCCTACAAAGTCCAGATTTGAAGCTTTCGTGACTGCAAGGATTCATATTTTTAGGCTTTTTCGGTAAAGTCACGTAGGTAAAATGTTTTAATTAAAATTAATAAAAGTAAAATATTTTATTTTTAAAATTTAAATGAATAAAAGTTAAATATTTTATTTTTATTTTACTTTTATTAATTACATTTTTTTTGTACCTATTTTACTTTTATTAAATTTTTTTTTTACCTATTTTACTTTTATTAATTTTAATTTAATTTTTGTACCTACGTGACTTTACCGAAAAAAAACTAAGAATACTACAAAGTCCAATCACAATGTGAGAAACCACAAACAATTAGACACATTTTTTTTTTGGACATAATGCAGCGGCTATGACCCGTATTGACCTGAAAACTCAACTTCCCTGTACAAGAATACGGGGCAAACCGCGTGGGTTTGTCACAGGAATGGTCTTATTGTTACGCTTCGCACAGCACGCAAGTCGATCGAGCGATGTAATTCACGCATGCCCTCCAAGCGCGTCGTCCAATCGTAGATGGGGGTAGAGGGTGGGGTCAGGTCTGTGAAGGTGGCACGAGTGGGGAGTTCATAATAATGAAGCAGCCGGGTTTAGCAGTGATGGGGGTGGAGGGGTGGGCGGGCAGGTATGCAGGCAGGCAAACCTCGCGTTTGCATTTTGCGACGACGCATTTGCACCCGAGGCAGGTGAGTGAGTGAGCCTTTGAGCGAGTCTGTGAGTGTGTGAGCGAATGTGTGAGTGAGTATGTGAGTGTGTGTGTGACTGTGCAGGTGAGTGAGTGAATGAGTGAATGAATGATTGTGTGAGTGAGTGAGTATGTGTGTGACTGTGCAAGTGAGTGAGTGAATGAGTGAATGAATGATTGTGTGAGTGAGTGGGTATGTGAGTGTGTGTGTGACTGTGCAAGTGAGTGAGTGAGTGATTGTGTGAGTGAGTGAGTGTGTGAGCGAATGTGTGACTGTGCAGGTGAGTGAGTGTGTGAGTGAATGAATGATTGTGTGAGTGAGTGAGTATGTGAGTGTGTGTGACTGTGCAGGTGAGTGAGTGTGTGAGTGAATGAATGATTGTGTGAGTGAGTATGTGAGTGTGTGTGTGACTGTGCAAATGAGTGAGTGAATGAGTGAATGAATGATTGTGTGAGTGAGTGAGTCTGTGAGCGAGTATGTGAGTGTGTGAGCGAGTGTGTGAGTATGTGAGTGTGTTTGAATCTGCAAGTGAGTGAGTGAGTGAGTGAATGAGTGATTGTGTAAGTGAGTGTGTGAACGAGTATGTGAGTGTGTGAGTGTGTGTGACTGTGCAGGTGAGTGAGTGAATGAAAGATTGTGTGAGTGAGTGAGTGTGTGAGCGAATGAGTGAGTGAGTATGTGAGTGTGTGACTGTGCAGGTGAATGAGTGATTGTGTGAGTGAGTGTGTGAGTGTGTGTGTGAGTTATTGTGTGAGTGCGTGGGTGTGAGAGCGTGTGAATGTGTGTGAATGAGTGAGTGAGTGTGTGAGTGTGTGTTTGAGTGAGTGTGAGATTGTGTGAGTGAGTGTGTGAGTGAGTGTGTGAGTTAGTTATTGTGTGTGTGTGAGTTATTGTCTGGCAAAACAACCCCCTACCTCCTCGTTGTGCTAGACGGGCAACGCTGTCGTGGGCAGTGCTCTGGGGGGGGCAATTCCGATTGGCCTTTCCCCTGATGGCGTTTGTAACCACCTCAGCGGCCAAATGGGGGCTCTGGACGGGTACGAGGGGCTAGTAACCCCTCCACCTTAAATTAATTACCACTAAACCACGACGAGAAATTGTAATAAATCATCTTGTGCCGGAGGCCCCGGGGGGGCAGGCGTCTATGACGTCTCCTGGCCAAACCCCATTTGGCGGAGCCTGGAGACTGAATCATTACCCTCGGGGCTCCTACAGAAACAACAAAAAACTTCGTGTGGCCACGTGGAATGTTCGAAAGCTCACTGTGGAAGAGAGGCTGCCACTCCTTTGTCGGGAGCTGGACCGGTACCGCCTGGATCTCTGTGGTATTCAGGAGGTCCAATGGACAGGCTCCGGCTCCTGTGACTATGAGGGGTGGACAGTCCTATACTCGGGAGACTGCCAAACAACAGGGAGTGGCTCTTTTTCTCAACAAAAGAATGAAGGGGGCGTGGGAACGTGGCGATGAGGTATGGGAAGCTGTAAGCCCCCGGCTACTTTGGGCAAGGAGTGGTGGTCGTGGTTACTTATGCCCCCACCGAAGACGAACATCCGTGGAGGGATGCAGACAAGGCCGATGAGTCAGATGCCTTCTATGACCTCCTGTCACAGGTGCTGGCTAAAGTGGCCACTCGGGACAGAGTCATCTTGTTGGGTGACATCAATGGCCGAGTTGGTCATGATGCTGGCACCTGGTCTGGCTGGAGTGATTGGAAGGCATGGGCCAGATCAGCTCAATAACAACGGCAGGAGGCTGCTAGATTTTTGTGCAACCCATGGGCTTGTAATTACCAACACGCTTTTCCGACATCAGCGCACCCACACGACATCATGGATGCATGCCGGGTCCAAGCAAGAACATCTGCTGGACTACGTAGTGATGGAACAGGGGATGCGGGCCCATGTCCTTGACACCAGGACCTGCCGTGGAGCTGATCTGCCCATTGACCATCGACTTGTCATCTGTAAGATGCGCCTGCCATTTTTCCACTCCAGTGGTGGGTGTACACCCAGGATCCCATTCAAACCCTTAATGGCATGGTCTCAGCTAGCTGATGAAAGTTGCAAGTGAGAATTTAATCATCGCTTGTGGCTGGGGTTAGCATCGTCCCCCACTCCTCCTGATGTCGAGGGGAAATGGGCGAGGTTTAGGACTGTGGCTCATGCAGCTGCAATGGCTGCGTTGGGTACGCGGTCCAGACCTCCCCAGAGATCCTGGCTGACAGAGGAGGTGTTCAAGCTGGCTGAGAAAAAGCGATAGGCCCACTCCCATCGGCTACAGCATCCCACGTCAGAGAGTTATGAGGCTTACCGCAGCCTTCGCTCAGAGGTTCGGAGAGCCGTGAGGCGCTGCAAGGATGGGTGGTGGTCGCGGGTTTCTGAGGAGATAGAGTCTGCCTCAATGACAAATCGCTCTTTAATTCCATCAAAAAATTAACCTGCAGCGCCACACCTATTACCATCATTAAGGGAAAAAACGGTGATCCAATCTCCGACCCCCAGGAACAGGTTTGCAGATTTGCTGAGCATTTCTGTGAGGTCCTGGGGGAGGGGACATCCCTCAACCTGGATAACAACGTGGGACAAAGTGGGGACGACCCTGCTGAGGCTGCGGTGTCTCAATATTGGAAGAAGAGGTCACCCCCTGTGAGTGGCTGGCTGAGGTGCCATCTGTTGAGGAAGTACTGAAGGCGATCCGGAGTCTGAGACCAGGAAAGGCACCGGGACAAAGTGAGGATGACCCTGCTGAGGCTGCGGTGCCTCAAATATTGGAGTACGAAGTCATCACCCCCTGTGAGTGGCTGGCTGCGGTCATCGTTGGCACCACGCCGATGATTCCACCCCCACGTCTCTCTCTTCTTTACGATCAGAGGAAACACGAAGATGCTCGGTGTAGTCGGCACTTGGCTTCGTTCATCATTTCGTCTCCCTCTCTGTCTCTCTCTCTCTCCCGTCGCGTGCGCCAGAGGTCAGCCGAGTCGCTCCGGAGTTCGGAGGACGATGGAATTCGCGTGGATCCTCCTCCTGCTGCTGGTCTCGCTTCTCGTGCCGCACGCCTCGTGTCAAACGCGTGAGTGGAAAAGTTAATTCTCGATTTGAAGCTTTCGTGACTGCAAGGAACCACATACTCTTTGTTTTTTTCGGTAAAGTCACGTAGGTTAAATTTCGATTTAAAGCTTTCGTGACTGCAGGGATTCATCTTCTTGGTTCTTTCGGTAAAGTCACGTAGACTCTGTCTTCTCGACAGACCTGCTCTCCACATGAGGACGGCTGCTTGCGTTGTGGCCGAAACGTCGTGAGAATTGTTTTATTATGTTTTATTTTTATTATTTTATTCCCTTCTACGCGATGACTTTACCGAAAGAACCAAGAAGATGAATCCCTGCAGTCACGAAAGCTTTAAATCGAGATTTGAAGCATGTTTTATCTTTTTTTTGGGGGGGGGGGGGGGGGGGGGTGGGCAGAGATTTGGGACGTCATATTCGAGTGGGGGTCTGACTCTTTGTGACGCCGTGTGACGACGGGGGGGGGGGGGTCAAAAAATCGTCCAAAATCGCATGACGTCATTTACAAGAGGCCATTTAAGGGGCGTGTCTTGGATGTCTACTCAGCCTCAAAAGTCAGAATGAACTCAAGTCATCTGGTCCAACACCATTTCAGACTAGGCTCTAAGGAAAGCTGTCTCGGGTGTGGACCAATCAACTTCAAGGACAGTGCATACATTATCAGAGTTGTGTTTTTTGTTTGCATTATGACTGCAGGTATTGTGGTCTATGCAAACATGACTCCTTGTAAAAAGGTGTCAGTTTTGTTGCCAGATAGAAGGGTAAAGAACCAATTATTAAACTCTTTGTGTTTTATCATGGGACCTCCTTTGCCAGTACCGAAATAAAGCTGCTCTCACCGAGCTCTCATTACTCTGGTAGTGCGTTGTCTTTGAACTGTGCGCCTTTTGGCTTCATCTGGTCCAACACCAATATGAGACTAGGCTCTAAAGAAAGCTGTCTCTGGTGTGGACCAATCAGTTTCAAAGACAATGCATAAATTACCAGAGTTGTGTTTTTTGTTTGCATTTGACTGCAAGTATTGTGGTTAATGTAAGCATGATTCCTTGCTAAAGGTGTCAGGTTTGTTGCCAAAAAAAGGGGCAAAACCGTATTAGTATCTTCGTACCATTAGAACCTCATTTGCTAGTAAAATATGATAATTGGTTTTTTACCCTTCTATCTGGCAACAAAACTGACACCTTTTTACAAGGAGTCATGTTTGCATAGACCACAATACCTGCAGTCATAATGCAAACAAAAAACACAACTCTGATAATGTGCACTGTCCTTGAAGTTGATTGGTCCACACCCGAGACAGCTTTCCTTAGGGCCTAGTCTCACATGGGTTGGACCAGATGACGCCAAAAGGCGACTAGGCTCTAAGGAAAGCTGTCTCGGGTGTGGACCAATCAACTTCAAGGACAGTGCATACATTATCAGAGTTGTGTTTTTTGTTTGCATTTGACTGCAAGTATTGTGGTTAATGTAAGCATGATTCCTTGCCAAAAGGTGTCAGTTTTGTTGCCAGATAGAAGGGTAAAAAAACAATTATCAGTATCTTTGTATTTTACCAGTGGGTAGGGCGCGACCACTGAGTCGCTATGAAGAGGCTCTTTAATCAGAAGTCACCTGGCCATTACAAATGACTTATTATCATCGTCGTCGTCGTCGTCGTCGTCGTGTGAAAATTTATATCGGAAGGGAAATGACTCCAAGGCGGTGGTTGTTCTTGTGCTTAACCTCCTGGGGTTCATCTCTCCACCCCCAACAACCACACCGAACACAACCAACACAACAACCACAACCAACACAACAACCACACCAACCACAGCCAACACAACAACCACACCGAACACAACCAACACAACAACTGCACTGACCACAGCCAACACAACAACTACACCGAACACAACAACCACAACAACCACACCGAACACAACCAACACAACAACCACACCGACCACAACCAACACAACAACTACACCGACCACAACCAACACAACAACCACACCGAACACAACCAACACAACAACCACACCGACCACAACCAACACAACAACTACACCGAACCCAACCACCACAACAGCCACACCGACCACAACCAACACAACAACTACACTGACCACAACCAACACAACAACCACACCGACCACAACCAACACAACAACCACACCGACCACAACCAACACAACAACTACACTGACCACAACCAACACAACAACCACACCGACCACAACCAACACAACAACCACACCGACCACAACCAACACAACAACTACACCAACCACAGCCAACGCAACAACCACAACCAACACAACAACCACACCAACCACAACCAACACAACAACCACAACCAACACAACAACCACACCAACCACAACCAACATAACAACCACAACCAACACAACAACCACACCAACCACAACCAACACACCAACCACAACCAACACAACAACCACACCAACCACAACCAACACAACAACCACACCAACCACAACCAACACAACAACCACACCAACCACAACCAACACAACAACCACACCAACCACAACCAACACAACAACCACACCAACCACAACCAACACAACAACTACACCAACCACAACCAACACAACAACCACACCGAACACAGTCAACACAACAACCACACCAACCACAACCAACACAACAACCACACCAACCACAACCAACACAACAACTACACCAACCACAACCAACACAACAACTACACCAACCACAACCAACACAACAACCACACCAACCACAACCAACACAACAACCACACCAACCACAACCAACACAACAACCACACCAACCACAACCAACACAACAACCACACCAACCACAACCAACACAACAACCACAACCAACACAACAACCACAACCAACACAACAACCACACCGACCACAACCAACACAACAACCACACCGAACACAACCAACACAACAACTACACCAACCACAACCAACACAACAACCACACCAACCACAACCAACACAACAACCACACCAACCACAACCAACACAACAACCACACCAACCACAACCAACACAACAACCACACCAACCACAACCAACACAACAACCACACCAACCACAACCAACACAACAACCACAACCACCACAACCAACACAACAACCACACCAACCACAACCAACACAACAACCACAACCAACACAACAACCACACCGACCACAACCAACACAACAACCACACCGAACACAACCAACATAACAACAACACCGAACACAACCAACACAACAACCACACCGAACACAACCAACACAACAACAACACTGAACACAACCAACACAACAACCACACCGACCGCAACCAACACAACAGCCACCACACCGCCAACAGTGGAAACGACAACATGGCCGGCGACCGATTCAACACCACCGCCGACCTCGACGGCAGCGCCAGCAAGCAGAGCATCGCCACTGGGGCCAGGTGAGAGCGTTCTGTCGGCATGCATGTGTAGTGTTGTAAAGGACGGACTTATAAACTTCTTCATGGCACACACTGTTTATTGTCTTAATACACAGTCCCTATCACACTAAGGGGTATATATGGTCCCCTCACCCGTTACCTTGAGGAGGTACAAGCCTCCCGGACCTTGCACAGCTCTCTAATCTCCCTGCTATCCTAGCGTCCTCTGGCTGGACCTAGGGAATCTCTCCCCGACCACTGGTTACACTGAGCCCTAGCCCTGAGAAGGGCTGGAGGGCTTGGTCCAGGGTCCTAGATGTCTTCGGCCGACTTGGGTCTTCGTGTAGCAGAACTGGCCAAGAGCTCTCAGCGCTCCGGCTTTTATACCTGTTCGTGGCCGGGTTGTCCAATCCACGGCCACCTTGTGGGACCCTCCGATTGGTCCTTCCCAATCTGGCATTTGGATCCTGACCGTTTGATTGAGCGAGAAAACCTTGTTTACGATCCGTTCTCTCACAGCTTGCGAACCGCGAGTAGTTATCACCACTACACATGTGTGACGGGCTCAATTCAGGCGCGCATCTTCTCCCGGGGGCAACACGTCTATTCAACACCAGTAGCTCAATAAGTTAACAATGATAATGACCTAGGGCGGTGACCACCCCGGCTAACTATACACTGACTCTATCCTATATCGATATCTTTTATGACGCTACATCACCCCCCCCACCCCGCCCTTTGTAAAAATACAGCCGTCCTGGCTGTCAACAGCCCATAACCAAATACTCTTTGGTTCTTTCGGTAAAGCCACGTATAAAGAGAAAATAATAAATTAAATTAAATACTAGCATACGACGTTTCGATTGCAACACAAGCAATCGTCATCAGGTATAAATGAAATAGAAACACAAATCTAGTATACTTAGAAATGTAATGTAATACAACAGAGAGTCGGATAACAAAACAGTCAACGCCCTACCTGGTTGATTACGTTCTTCTTGAGAATGCTAAATTTGAGAGAGAGATAAAACACAGAACCAGAGACATATAGATAGACATATAAGTAGAGACAGTTATCACAGAGATACATAGAGAGAGACACATACATCGGCACACAGAGAAATAGTTTGCCCCGCAACAAAATGTAACAACAATATTTAACTGGTGACAGAATCATAAATACCGTATAGACAGATTCCGAAAGGGGGGGGGGGGGGGAGAGAGAGAAAGAAGGAACAACAATAACAAGAACAGAACAACAAACAAAACTAGCAATGTACATACACAACCCAGATTACTCCCCCCCCCCACCAGCCCGTGCCGCCCGTATGCGTGACAACCACCGACGGTGCAGGAAGGAGCAGCGTGGTTGGGGCGAGTTATTTAAATCGGGGAGTTTTAGAACGAGCGCGTGATGCCGGGCCTCCTGGGGAGGCAGGCATGGGCTCCCTGGAGGTCCCGGGGGAAGCCTGTCGATGGTCTGAAGGGCGCGGCCCAGAGGTCGCAACCGCGTACCCGATACCCGTACCCTACCCGATACCCGGCTACCCATACCCAGCCGGGTACGGGTACCCGTTTGCGACCCTGGTGCGGCCGGGTACGGGTAGACCGTGAGTCACTGGTGAGTCACTGTTTGTCACTCATTTCCCAACGTCTTGTCTCTTCTCACAATTCAAGTTCCTAGAATCAACCCACCCACGCCTGCAACATGGCTTCATCCCAGAGGTCGCAATCGGGTACCCGATACCCGTACCCTACCCGTACCCGGCCGGGTACGGGTAGGGTACGGGTATGGCCGGGTACGGGTACCCGTTTGCGACCCTGGTGCGCCCGGTTACGGGTACGGGTAAGGAATCAAAACCCGTTTGCGACCCTGGTGCGGCCGTGTACGGGTACGGGTAAGGAATCAAAACCCGTTTGCGACCTCTGGCGCGGCCCCTCCCGAGGTCGCTCCGCTCTCTGCGGTCCGAGCGGGATCTGTACCGCTGGCGACGTCTGAGGTGTTAGGCAGAATCACAGAACTCTCCTGAGGACCAACCCCCCCCCCCCCCCGGACGCGTACCCCAGCTCGCCGGGCACATCCGACACTCGACCCTTGTGTAATGGAGATGAAGGGATCTTGCACGGAGCAACAAAAGGCTTAAGGTCGCGAGGGGTGCACAAAGCAATACCGGCGACCAAATCGAATTTTTACACATCGTGGCCTGTCGGCCTGAACCACCTCGACCGGCCCTCACCAAGGTTTGTACAGTTTGGGGGAGGTACCCACGGGAACCTGAGGGCAGTGCAACCAAGCCCTGTCACCCTGAGCCCACGTCTTGCCTGATAGTCGAAGCCGCATTAGCTGCTCATTGGCAGACTGCCGTAAGGCCGAATTCTTTCTGGAAGCCTCCCGTGCCTCCGACACCCTCTGAAAGGTAAGACGCATGGGCTCAGGCATGTTAGCCTTAGGTTTACTCTGGCCCGTGTTTAGTTGGACCTCCCTCCCATACATTACAAAACACGGCGAGTAGCCGGTAGAAGCGTGGGGAGCCATCTTGTAGGCCGCGAGAACCCCCGGGATCGAAGTTAAGGTTCTGTGCAGTTGCTCCACCATCCCGTCCGTCTGGAGATGATAAGGCGACGTCTGAACCTTTTTCGTGCCCAATGAGTAACACACTTCCTTTAACAATTTAGAGGGAAAAATGTTTCCCCTGGTCACTGAGGAGGCGCTCCGGGTCCCCCTTGTCCAACATGTAGCCGTGGAGGAATGCCTCCGTGATAGCCGCAGCCAACTTGTTGGGAAGCGGCCAGGCCATCGGCCAGCAGGAAAAATATTCTACGCCTACCAATCAATATTTATTTCCCCGCGGCGTGGCCCAAGAACTTTTACCATGATGAGCTCATTTTTGCGGGATACACGAATGGATTGCAAGGGCGGACAACACAATTTAGGCAGGGATTTGCGACGAGCGCATTGCACACACCTCTTCAGCACATCACTCACATCTCTAGACATTCCGGGCCAGAAAAAGTTGAATTTGAGGGTTGCGAGCCTTTTGCGCACTCCAAGGTGCATCAGCTTTTCATGCACCGCCCAGATGACCTTACCTCTGAGGACAGTGGGCACCACGATGCTATAGCAGCGCAACCCGTCGACCCAGTGCATGAAGAGCCCCCCTTTGAGGATGACTGGGGCCACCCCACGGGAGTTTGCCCCCTCAGGCTCCCTGACACGGCGTCGCAGTTTAAATAAGAAGGAGTCCTTCGCCTGGAGGCGTCTCCACTCAGCATGGTTCAGACCGAGGGTGGCATCACGAGCGTCAAAACCCTCGGAATTGTCGACCGAAGCGTAGGCCTGGGTCGAACCCCTCAGATGGTGTGGTACACGCCACCACTTGCGTGCGTCATCGTAGAAAACAGTGTGCTTGAATTCACTGTGCGATTTTGAGTGATGTTAAATCGTCATCTTCTGAGGCTAACAGGACGACGTTGAGTACCTTCGCTAAGGCCAGCATACGTTCTAATACGAAGGGGTCAATCCCATCATGCTCCGTTTTTGGAAAAGCCACCTGCGCCAGTGCCAACAGTGCGCTCTGGAAGGCAAGAGGCGTCTCGGCCTACCTCCGCGCGGCAAACTTTTGGCGAACGTTCGATGGCGGGTCGTATATTGACGCCATCTGCGCGAAGGCCAGCGGCAGTGTGGCCCTCTCCGATGGCCAAGGCGTCGTCGTCCAGGGCAGCGGGAAGCACCCTCAGTGCCTCTGCCTCCGTCCAGCCCTCCAAATCACGGGTCACTGTGAGGCAGCGCCGGAAAGCATCCCAATAATCCCCCGCCGCCGTGAACTCCTTGACGAACGGTAGCCGGCGTTTGGGTGACGGGAGCTCCAAGGCAGCTTCGGCGGGGAGTTCCATTTTGGCGGACTCCTCATCCCGCCCGAGCGCCAAAATGGCGGCCGCCCGCGCGAACTGCGCGGCCAAAGATTCCGTCGCGCGGGAAGCAGCAGCAGCAGCCGGCTCGACTTCCCCGGGCTCCGGCGCTCCAACTTGCACCTCTGGCTCAGCCTCCAGAAGCTCGGGAATGCGGGCGCGGCATGACCGGCGCTCTCTCGCCGACGGTGGTGAAGCGGCGACGCGGCGTTTGTCCTGCTGCTGCGCCGGGTAGCGGGATAATCATAATAATAGTTCAATTTGTTTCGATTTAAAGCTTTCGTGACTGCAGGGATTCATCTTCTTGGTTCTTTCAGTAAAGTCACCTGAGGACGGCTGCTTGCGTTGTGGCCGAAACGTCGTGAGAATTATTTTATGATGTTTTATTTTTATTATTTTATTATTTCCATTCTACGTGACTTTACCGAAAGAACCAAGAAGATGAGTTCAATTTGTAACGCACGCAAATTTGCAGACGTAGTGGCCGCAACTCAGAGGCGCGGAGCCAAGCTCAGAGTCACTCGAAAGCAAGATTGTAGAGGTGAGTTTTTAAGTGTCTCTTGAAGGAGGCGATTGAGGTGATGCTGCGAATGTGCAGAGGGGTGATATCGTTCCAGACTGTTTGGGCTGTCACCGAGAAGCGGCGCATAGACACGATGACCATCCTGGATCTTGGTATCAAGAGGAGGTCGTGAGTCGCGCTGCGCAGGCATCTGCCGTGTGCTGAGCTGCAAGTCGTCAACAATGAAGAAAGGTCCTCTGACGACAACTTGGAACGTGGTCTTCGACGCGTGGACATTTTAGCTAACCTCGGTCTATGAAAAAAAAAATCTATACCCCACTTCTGTCACCAAATGTACCGGGTTCAATTCAGGCGCACATCTACTCTCGGGGGCAACATGTTAATTCAACACCAGTAGCTCAAACGTTAACAATAATAATGACCGAGGGTGGTGACCACCCCGGTTAACTATACTCACGCTCTCTACTGATAACTACGATCGGACCAGACAGCCATGTGCTGCCTGGCCGACGTTCTTGACGACCGGAGGCGAGGACCCAGGCTTGAAGACCCGACGATTCACAGCGACGAACAACCCCAATCCCTTCCCGGACTTCCTTTATATCCACCCCCAGCATGGCCCGGCTCCCCCCTTGGCCATGCCCCCCCTTCCAGACCCCTCTCGGGATTTTTGGGGCTTATATCACCTGCTCTCCTTTGAGCACTTCTATGGCATACTCCCCCTAGTGCTAGAAAGAGGCTCTGCACATACATTACCACCCTTAACCTGGTACTGACTCTATCCCATAGCGATATCTTTTATTATTCTACACATGCACAGTGGCTCGTGTGCATCACGTGATTGCGACAAGGCCTCACCACGTGCTCACAATGAGGCCTCACCACGTGCTCACAATGAGGCCTCACCACGTGACCACAATGAGGCCTCACCACGTGACCACGATGAGGCCTTCGAGTTATAAAACCACTCCCATTCCACGAAATTACGTTGCGCGTTGCGACCATCACCAAAAAGGGGGTGTCTGTGGTGCCAAAAAAACTCGGTGTCATCCCCCGCTCCCCCCCCCCTCTCCCTGGAAGGTCGGAGCGACTTCTCAAATGTCAGCGGCACCGTCGCGTCAGCCGAGTACGTGCCGGTCGAAAGCTCCGTGAGCCACGTGTTCGCGATCCACACCACGGAGCCACACGTCATCAGGGTCAAGTTCGAGTGGTTCAGGTATTAAGTTGACTTGGCGGGGGTGGAGGGGGTGGCGGTGTTGGTGGCGGTGGTGATGGTGTTGACAGCAGTTGTGGTGGTGTTGGTGGTGGTGATGGTGGTGGGGGCGGAGGAGGTGTTGGTGGCGGTGGTGACGGTGTTGACGGCAGTTGTGGTGGTGGCGGTGGTGGTGATGGTGGTGGGGGCGGAGGAAGTGTTGGTGGCGGTCGTGGTGGCGTTGGTGGTGGCGGCAGTTGTGGTGTTGGTGGTGGTGGTGATGGCATTTTCTCACAGCGCCGGCAACGGGGCGATCACAACAAGTGGATGAACGTTCAGGGAGTAAACGCAGCCACTCCCCCCCCCCCGCTTTATCGTTTTTGCCTACCCTCCGCTCCGATTCCCCCCGGACACCCCTCAGGAATCGAACTCGGGTCGCCAGGTTCAGTAGCGCAGTACGGCGCTGCCATAACGGCTACACTACAGTTATCTTGTGACTTGCAGTGACCGTACGATCTCTCCTCCTCCACTCCTCCGACTCCCCTCCGACAGCCTCATCAACGACTCGTCGTGCCTGAACGAGAGCCTCACGGTGCTGGACGGTGACCCCGGCAGCGGTGGCGGTGACCCGGAGACCCTGGCCGTGCTGTGCGGCACGGGGCGCGGCTCCGTACCCCCCCACAGCCTCAAGTCGACGGGGCAAAGTCTCACCCTGGTGCTCAACTCCACGGGGCCCCTGGAGGGTAACTTAGTGATGGTGGTGGCAGTGATGGTGATGGCGGTGGTGGTGATGGTGGCGGTGGTGGTGGTGGCGGTGATGGTGGTGGTGGCGATGGCGGCGGTGGTGATGGTGGCGGTGGTAGCGGTGATGGTGGTGGTGATGGCGGCGGTGATGGTGGTGGTGGCAGTGATGGTGGCGGTGATGGTGGTGGTGATGGTGGTGGCGGCGTCGGTGGCGATGGTGGCAGTGACGGTGGTGGTGATGGTGGTGGCAGTGGTGGCAGTGACGGTGGTGGTGATGGTGGTGGTGATGGTGGTGGTTGTGGCGGAGGTGGTGGTGGTGGTGATGGTGGCGGTGGTGGCAGTGACGGTGGTGATGATGGTTCTAGATTTGAAGCTTTCGTGACTGCAAGGATTCATATTCTTAGGTCTTATTCGGTAAAGTCACGTAGGAAAAAAATTAAAATTTATAAAAGTAAAATAAAAAATAAAATAAAAATCACGACGTTTCGTAGGCAGCACAAGCTTCCGTCTTCAGGTGGAACCGTCACAGCATGATAGCTGTATCAAGTGACTTTACCGAAAAAACCTAAGAATATGGTGATGATGGTGTTGGTGGTCGTGTAAGGCCGCATTAAGGTTCTTTGTAGGCCCTAGACACTTCTCAATGCCCTAATACGAGTGGCATTGTCTTTGTACTGTTCGTCTTTTGGCGTCAGTCTTTGCTCCGTTACTGGTAGTGGTGAGACTCGGCCATAAAGAAGGCTGCTGCTGTCCCTGGTGTAGGACAATCAGTTTAACAAACAATAACATGTGAAATTATTATCATCAGAGCATGTGTTGTTTGCATTTTGACTACAAGTATGTGGTTAATGTCGTAACTTGATTCCTTGCTAAAGGTATCATCTATTTGGTGTTTGGACATTTTAAAACAACTCCTGTTTAAATACCGCTAGAAAGGGTAAAACTTATTCTTATTTTTTTTTATCAATGGGGACTCCTCTGCTTACAAAAGAGTTAAGTTCCAAGGTTTGTTCGTAAGTCCAAATTTTCTCCTGTCGATTCCAAACACTAAACAACGGGAAAGGCTTCAAAAGTTGAGTAATCTTATGTAGATGTAGATGCCATTGGTATCATCATGCTCTGCAGATATGAATGCCACTGCTTCTTCACGTTCTGTAGATGTAGATGGCACTGGTTCTTCACGTTCTACAGATGTAGATGCCACTGGTTCTTCACGTTCTGCAGATGTAGATGCCACTGGTTCTTCACGTTCTGTAGATGTAGATGCCACTGGTTCTTCACGTTCTGTAGATGTAGATGCCATTGGTTCTTCACGTTCTGCAGATGTAGATGGCACTGGTTCTTCACGTTCTACAGATGTAGATGCCACTGGTTCTTCACGTTCTGCAGATGTAGATGCCACTGGTTCTTCACGTTCTGTAGATGTAGATGCCACTGGTTCTTCACGTTCTGTAGATGTAGATGCCATTGGTTCTTCACGTTCTGTAAACGTAGATGCCATTGGTTCTTCACGTTCTGTAAACGTAGATGCCACTGGTTCTTCACGTTCTATAGATGTAGATGCCACTGGTTCTTCATGTTCTGCAGATGTAGATGCCACTGGTTCTTCACGTTCTGCTGATGTAGATGGCACTGGTTCTTCACGTTCTACAGATGTAGATGCCACTGGTTCTTCACGTTCTGCAGATGTAGATGCCACTGGTTCTTCACGTTCTGTAGATGTAGATGCCACTGGTTCTTCACGTTCTGTAGATGTAGATGCCATTGGTTCTTCACGTTCTGTAAACGTAGATGCCATTGGTTCTTCACGTTCTGTAAACGTAGATGCCACTGGTTCTTCACGTTCTATAGATGTAGATGCCACTGGTTCTTCATGTTCTGCAGATGTAGATGCCACTGGTTCTTCACGTTCTGCTGATGTAGATGCCACTGGTTCTTCACGTTCTGTAGATGTATATGGCACTGGTTCTTCACGTTCTATAGATGTAGATGCCACTGGTTCTTCACGTTCTGTAGATGTAGATGCCACTGGTTCTTCACGTTCTGTAGATGTAGATGCCAACACCGCCATCAATTGCGCTGTGGTTGAACTTACGACTCTCGGTCCAAACCGGCAACTTGAGATACGGACCAGGGTGTGTTCGTATCTCTGAAAGTTCTTAAGTCGATTATTCGTAAGCAGAGGGAGTCTCTGTATTTACGAATTTGAACTAAAATTGCATCTTAACGTCCTGCTTTTGCCTCTCTCCCCGCATTCTCTCCAGGACGAGGCTTCAGGATCAGCTACGTGTACCTTGGTAGAACTCAAACATCAAAAGGTTAGACGCCGGTTTTATTATTGCTATTATTAATTTATTTAATGGAATTAACGATGATGGTTATATTGGTAATCGTGAAATACAGGACAGCATTGTTTGAAAAATGTATAATTAACGTTTTCTCTTACTATACAAATGTTTAAGCGACAGGATATTTACATATTCTTAGTTTTTTCGGTAAAGTCACGTAGGTAAATAAATAAAATTAAAATTAATACAAATAAATAAAAAATCACGACGTTTCGGAGGCAACACAAGTCTCCGTCATCAGGTTTTATTATTTTATTTTTTATTAATTTTAATTTAATTTTTACCTACGTGACTTTACCGAAAATACTAAGAGTATGAATCCTTGCAGTCACGAAAGCTTCAAATCTAGAAAGGATATTTACGTTTTAACACTTAGTAGTAAGAGGCTTTTGGCGACGAATATCATGCATAATGGAGGTTGTTGGGTTAGATCGCATAAATATTAATGCTGTGTCCTTAAACCACCACCTGACACAGCCAACTCAGCAAGGTTTTGTAACGTAAACAAAGCGTGACAATTGGTTACTTATCTTCTTGGTTCTTTCGGTAAAGTCGTCACGTAGAAAGGAAATAATAAAATAATAAAAATAAAACATAATAAAATAATTCTCACGACGTTTCGGCCACAACGCAAGCAGCCGTCCTCAGGTGAAGACCAGGTCTGTCGGGAAGACAGCGTCTAAATGATTATTTCCCTTCTACGTGACTTTACCGAAAGAACCAAGAAGATGAATCCCTACAGTCACGAAACCGGTGTGTGTGTTGGAGAGTAAACCCACTACAAGATTCTTCTTTGGTCAGGTATAATCATCAGGTATAATGAAATAGCAACATAAAATCTAACCAGAAAACTATAGACAGACATATAAGCAGACAGATATCACCAAGATACATTTCATTATACCTGATGATGATTGCTTGTGTTGCAATCTAAACGTCGTAGTATGCTGTTATTTAATTTATTATTTTATCTTTATACGTGATTTAACCGAAAGAACCAAAGAATAATTCCTGCAGTCACGAAAGTGCTAAAAATTAAGATTCCACTACAACATTATCAATTCGAGTAACCGTGACGTTCAGCCAGTAACAACAACAACAACCAGGCTGTCGCCTAATGATGCTGGTTGTTGTTGCAATTACTAGCGAAACATTACCAGGGTTACTCGGATTCAGTGGCGGCTCCTGCAAAATCTCTCAGGGGGGGCAAATGTCTGGATGATTTATAAGGATAAGGTCCACCCATGCAAAGGATAAATTAACAGCTTAAGCATGTAAAGGCAACTTCACTTTTTTAAAATCAATGAAAAATAAAGTGATTCTTACAATACATCTTGTTTGTTTCTATACTCACTATTAATACAATCCACTCAAGTTTCTTTTATTAAAGATTCCACTAGGTGGCGGAAAATTATATTGTTGGATGAAACGTGCTTACGTATGATGACGTAAGCACGTTAGGGCGAGCCCTCCCGGAAGCCATAGAGAATGCATTGCAGCGCCCCCCGTTCGAAAAAAAACATCTTAGAATGTAAGTCTATGGGAACACTCGGGGCGATTCTCAGCCGGAGTGAAATCGCCCAAAAAGAGGCGGTACTCCACAGAACGTGACATGACGCTGATTGGACTATATCCAGAGGCTGACAGTGACGGCTAGCGTGACTCTGTGGTTGAATGACATTGGTGGTGCGTCGCCCAATCGCCCTAATGAAGAAACCGCCCCTGCTCGGATTGTAAATGTTGTAATGGGTTTACCCTCCAACACACACACACACTCATAATCCACGTTTTTGGGTTTAGATCGCGTTATTTATAAATGTGTAGTAACCCTCCACCACCCGACACGTCCAATCAGTAAAAAAGTGTCACATTGACAAAAGACAAAATAGTTCACTACTTTAGCCCACCGGTGTGTTGAAGCGTGAAACCACAACATTTACAAAAAAAATTGAGTACGACGTTTCGCTGGTAATTGCATCCAGCATCATCGGGCAATCCGCATGACTCACACAAAAAAACCCATAGAATCACACATAGACCCACAGACTCACACAGAGATCCACAGACTCACACATTGACCCACAGACTCGCACAGAGACGCATGACTCACACAGAGACGAATTGCCTCACAAAGGGACCCATAGTTTGTTGTCCTTCCTGCTATACCTCCGATTAGCACGGATGGCTAGGTATGGTGCCAACGACAAAGTTAAATGTACACACATACTACACAATACACAACAACCACCGCCATTTTCCGCTAAGTGGCTTTGACATCACCACAGCGCCTGTGCCAGGCTAGGTGCACGTTAAGGCCATGTGAGGTGTCAAACGTCTGCTGGCAGGAGGTCACAGGACAGACCCAGCAGGTGCCATGCGTTGACTGCTGTGCCAGGCTAGGTGCAGGAGGAGGTCATGAGACAGACCCAGCAGGTGCCATGGGTTGACTGCTGTGCCAGGCTAGGTGCAGGAGGAGGTCACGAGACAGACCCAGCAGGTGCCATGGGTTGACTGCTGTGCCAGGCTAGGTGCAGGAGGAGGTCACGAGACAGACCCAGCAGGTGCCATGGGATGACTACTGTGCCAGGCTAGGTTTAGGAGGAGGTCATGGGACAGATCCAGCAGGTGCCATGCATTGACTGCTGTGCCAGGCTAGGTGCAGGAGGAGGTCACGAGACAGACCCAGCAGGTGCCATGGGTCGGCTCACTGAGATGACCGTTTGATGCACCACTTGTACCCCCTTGCTGTGTCAACACAATACACACAAAGATAAAGATCCCCCATGTAGACCCGAGCAGACGGTTGGGGAAAGTGCTATTAGCGAGTAGCACCTATGAAGGTCGGCACGGCACATGCAGGGGTGGGTGACCAGCACCACGCCCTTTGTCTCCCTGAGTGGTGATGTTTACACACCGCACCAGGTACTCATTTGAGGCTGAGTCGACCTATGGGAGGCCCATGACCGGTTCAGATAATCGTCACCAGTGTTGGCCTTGAGCGGTAATCGAACTCGTGTTCGGAGCACAGCACTCTAACCGCTATGCCAACGCTCCCGACAAAGACAACTATTCCCAGCATAGCCTTAACAGACTGTTGGAGCAAGTGCTGTTAGCGAGCGCCTATGACTGCTCCCCACCCAAACACACACACAACAACAACCGCCATTCGCCACTAAGTGGCAGTGACGTCACCACGCACTTGTGGCAAAGCTATGTGAAGTGTCGAACGCCAACTGGCAGGAGGTCACGATACCATGGGTCGACTGACTGAGATGACTGGCTGATGCACCACCTGTGCCCCCTAGTGTGGTAACTTGCTGTGCTTTAGCCACCCGGGGCTCCGCTCGTTGTTGTGAGAGTCGCTCCTCCGCCCTCCGTTGTTGTTGGAGGGCGATTGCCTCCAACTGCCCAGTAGCGTCCTTCACGAGCCTCCTCCAATGAGGCCGATCCTGACACCGCTGGTACCAGTCATCGGCAAGTCCACTCAGCTCCACATCCTCCTGTACCACGTCACTCCATCTCTTCTCTAGCCCGTGCCGCGCCCGTTTAGCCCCCTCGATCCGGCCGAACAAAAGCTGTTTCGGCATGCGGTGGCTGGGCATGCGGGCTACATGACCCAGACAATGCAGCCTTGCCTGCCGGAGGAGCTCACCGATGGGAATTTGTCCAGATCTTTCAAGGATTTGTGAGCTCCTCACACAATACAGCCTGGTTAAACCCAGGATGGATCGTAGGCAGGCCAGCATAAATATTTCTAAGCAGAGATGTTCCATTAGGGGGGGTCTACGTTTTGCAAGCGTAGAGAAGGTAGAAAATGACTGTGGTCGAGAAGACCTGAAGCTTCGTGCGGAGCGACAGATCAGGCAGCTTCCACACAGCGTTACACATCCGATGAAAGATAATGCCGCTCAACTGATTCGGAGTGAGACCTCTGTTGTCAAACCGGAGTTGGTTATGAGCACACTGCCCAGGTATGGGAAACTCTCCAATCTCTCCACAACTGCCCCATCACCGATTGGGAGTGGTGGGGGTGGAGTGTCCGATTGCACAAAATAACCAGGCAGGTTCTTAGTTTTTGGTGGGGCTTTTGGTAAGGCCCCACCTCTTACTGGCAAGTTCCAGTTTCAGCAGCAGCGCCTCCAACTCCTCCTCTGAGTGAGCAGCAATTACCAGATTTGCATACGTAACATTGGATTGACCAATAGGGAGCCATACCTTGACCGCCCCCTTTTGTCACTGTGGTGGCTACAGACGCCATGAGGGTAATGGCCAATCGAAGTTTGCCCTCCCCCCATGGCACTGCTCACCCCACCGTTGCCGTCTGGCACCAATGAGTAGCTAGGGGTTTTTTTTACCAGACTCAACAACAACAACAACAACCGCCATTCGCCACTAAGTGGCGGTGACGTCACCACGACGCTTGTGCCAGGCCATGTGCACCTTGAGGCTGCCACGTGAAGTGTCGAACGCCCGCTGGCAGGAGGTCACGGGGCAGACCCAGCAGGTGCCACGGGTCGACTGACCGAGATGACTGAGATGACACAGTGACACACACACTGACACCACACACACACTGACACACACTGACACACACTGACACACACACTGACACACTCACAGTGACACACACACAGTGACAGACACACAGTGACACACAACAACAACCGCCATTCGCCACTAAGTGGCGGTGACGTCACCACGACGCTCGTGCCAGGCCATGTGCACCTTGAGGCTACCACGTGAAGTGTCGAACGCCCGCTGGCAGGAGGTCACGGGGCAGACCCAGCAGGTGCCACGGGTCGACTGACTGAGATGACCGAAATGACCGAGATGACTGGCTGATGCACCACCTGTGCCCCCCCTACTGTGCCAACTTGCCAGACACACACACAGACACAAAGACACCGACACACAGATCTCTCTCTCATACGCCGATCGCTATCGTCCCCACCCCCTTCCCCGGCACAGACTGTGGAGTGGAAACGATGGGGCAGACGCAGCCGTGGCTTGCCCAGCTGCAAAGCACCAGCGGGAACTTTCCTCCGTGCGACTCGACGCTCCTCAACGGGCAGTGGCTCCTCACCAGCGCGTCCTGTTTCAACGGCACGTGAGTGGTGACTTTTAAATTTTTTTGTTAAAATGTTTACTTAACATTTGTTAAAAAAAATATTTGTTCAGATTTTTACATAATTTTTTTTAAAATATATTCATGTTTTTAGAATTTGTTGTTGTTATTTTTACTATACATTTTAACTTATTTTTTTAAATCATTATATTAGTGTACATTGTTATTATTATTTTACATAATTGTATTATAATTTTAAATTAGCATTTTAATATTGGAAATGTTTACTTTATATGCTTTTTAAACGTACCCAATTAGTTACTTATTTCAGCACTAACCGGTGTTATGTGTGTGTTGGAAAGAAACTTTTATCATTTTTTTATTAAAATGTTTACTTAACACTTTTTATTTTTACATAATTTTTTTATATATTCATGTTTTTATAATTTATATTTTTACTATACGTTTTTTATCATTATATTAGCGTACATCGTTATTATTATTATTTTACGTAATTTTATTATAATTTTCAATTACCATTTTAATATTGGAAATGTTTACTTTATATGTTTTTAAACGTACCCAATTAGTTACTTATTTCAGCACTAACCGGTGTGTGTGTGTGTGTTCGAGAGTAACCCCGCTGCAACATTTACAATTCTAGTTAACATATCGTTTTGCCGCTAAAAACAAAATAGCTGCAGAATAAAAACAAATCTGCGTTTTACAAACGGGCTCATCAAAGTCCAGAACTAAACCACATTGGAATGTTGTGGCAGGACCTGAAGCGAGCTGTCCCTGCAAGGCAACTCCTCAAATGCCGCCGATTTTAAGGAGTTCTGTAAGGAGGAATGGACCAACATTCCTCAAATGCGATGCGAGACTGACCAACGGGTTACAGGAAACTCATTGCTACTCAAGGGGGTGTCACCAATTACTGAATCTAAAGGGTTCACATACTTTTTCACACATCGTGCTTATTGAATGTAGGATCATTTGAGGATAAATAAATGTTGAAAGAGTATCATGATTTTGTGTCATTTGTTTAACTGGGTTATCTTTATCAATTATTACGACTTAGATTAAGATCAAATAACATTTTTGCTTTGAAATGTGTAAAATATGTGAACATCCTGAGGGTGTCACAAACTTGCACTGTATATACAGTGAGGGAAAACAGTATTTGATCCCCTGCTGATTTTGTACGTTTGCCCACTGACAAAGAAATGATCAGTCTATCATTTTAACGCTAGGTTTATTTGAACAGTGAGAGACAGATTAACAACAACAAAATTCAGAAAAGCGCATGTCAGAAATGTTATAAATTGATTTGCATTTTAATGAGGGAAATAAGTAATTGACCCCCTCTCAATCAGACAAAATGAGCAGGGGATAAAATACTTTTTCCCTCACTGTATATCTATGTCGACGGTCATGACAAAGCAAATCGATGGCTCACAAGTGACGTCATCACATCTACCCCTCTATTTAAGGAACGAAACGGGAGGATTTTTCCACAAATCTGGCTGTCACCTGATGAAGCTAGTTGTAATTACTGGCGAAACGTCGTACTCAGATTGTAAATGTTGTGGCTTTGCTCTCCAACACACCGGTGTGCTGGACTAGTATTGAAGTGGCAAGTTTTAGTAGTAGGTTTTTACCCTTTCAACTGGTACAAAAACTGACACCTTTATACAAGGCATCATGTTTGCAATAACCGCAACACAAGCAGTCAAAATGCAAACAAAAAGAAACAACTCTGATGATGATAATGATATGCACTGTCCTTGAAGTTGATTGGTCCACACCCGAGACCGCTTTTCTTAGAGCCTAGTCTCACATGGTGTTGGACCAGATGACGCCAAAAGGCGCACAACTCAAAGACAATGCACTCTCAGAGTATTGAGAGCTCGGGGTAAGCATTTACACTATGAGACCTCCTTTACCAGTGGCAAAATATAGTAGTAGGTTTTTACCCTTTTAAACTGGTACAAAACTGACACCTTTATACAAGGCATCATGCTTGCAATAACCACAACACAAGCAGTCAAAATGCAAACATGATGCCTTGTATAAAGGTGTGAGTTTTGTACCAGTTTAAAGGGTAAAACCCTACTACTATATTTTGCCACTGGTAAAGGAGGTCTCATAGTGTGGCAAGTTCTATTTACGTGACAAACCTTACCCATTGGCTGTGTCGGGTGGTGGCGGGTTTCAAGACACGTTTATATATTTACTCGATCTAACCCAACAAAAACCTGTATTATAATTAGATGTTTTCTTTGCACACTCGACAAAAACTGTGAACGCATCGCAGGTCCGCCCTGCCTGGCGATTGGCAGGCAGCCTTCAAGAACAACAACAACTTGCAACCCCTTGCCGCCATCCACCTGCATCCCAAGTTCAACGCCACGACCTCCGACTACGACGCTGCGCTGGTGCAGCTGAGCTACGCCATTCCCCTTTCGGACGCCGTGAGGCCGGCTTGCCTCCCGGACAAGCGCGAGCCAAATCCCCTGCCCGGGAAGTCCTGCGCCGTCTCGTCCATCCAAGCGGGTAAAACTATTCGTCGCGGGTGGAGGTTGGTTGTTGCTCAAGTCGATTTGACCGAACCGGTGCGCCGATCCTAAAAGTTCAATTTCTTTTGAAAGGAAAAACATTAAAGAAATGTGTTTTCTTATTTCACTGGTGGGTGAGGCCCCCTCCCCCCCACTTGAGCTTCTATCTATGTAGCTCATACTGGTAGGAACCTCCTGGTACCAACAGCCCACAGGGGATTATTGTGTCCGTCGTGCATGGAGGGGCTGGGTGGGGAGGGTGGGGCTGGGTGGGGAGGGGCTGGTCACCCGTGGTGCGATAGAGCGTGAGATGATGCGTAACGCATTGCCTGGACAAAGACCGAGGTGCGTGGTGGTGAGTAGCATGTTGAAGCATCCAGCAGCATCCCAGTCTCTCGTGCGATGATGACGATGTTGATGACGATGATGACGACGATGATGATGATAACGATGATGATAATGACGATGATGACAATGATGACGTTGATGATGACAACAATGATGATGACAATGAGGATGATGATGACGATGATGATGACGATGATGACGACGATGATGATGATAATGATGACGATTATGATGACGATGATCATAATGACGATGATGACAATGATGACGTTGATGATGACAATGATGACGATTATGATGACGATGATCATAATGACGATGATGACAATGATGACGTTGATCATGACAACGATGATGATGACAATGAGGATGATGACGACGATGATGATGACAATGATGACGTTGATGATGACAACAATGATGATGACAATGAGGATGACAACAATGATGATGACAATGATGATGATGACAATGAGGATGACGATGATGATGACAATGATGATAAAGATGCAACTGTTGCAACCACCGCTTATTCCTACTCGCGCTGCGAGATCATTTCGTTCACTTAATTCCGTCACACTGCTTATCCCCAAGTGGCTTCCCCACAAAAAAAAAGCGTTCCATACCATACATCCATCACCGTGTTGTGTGTCTAATACATGTTATGGAAATGCGCAACATCATAAGAGAACCAAACTGTGATTAGGTTTTATGGTTGAACTTTTTCCACACCGTACGTAGACATCCGCGGATAATTGGAGGTTTGGGTGCAATGGACAACAAACTCTCAATGCAACATAAATTTCATTCATTGTTCGCTGTACCCTCCTCTGTCGTCAAACAGTAGCTCCCCCCGCACCCGACGACAAAGATCGCCCTCCACCTGTTTTTCACCCGCGGGGACATCCGCGCCTTGCGGGGAAAGAAAACCTGAGCGGGCGCATCGCACGGGCTGTGAGACGCGTTCCTTTCGTCTTTCCCTCCGTCGCGTTCCAGGTTCGCAGATCGTGAGACGCGTGAGCATCGTGGGGCAGGAGGAATGCCGAGCCGTCAACAGCAGCAGCGCCAGAGCCGTCACCAGCAGGATGATCTGTGCCTCCAATCAGTTTTGCGGGGTGAGCGGAACGGATGGGTTTGCACGCACTGCACGTACGTACATGGGTCTGAACTCCTCTTCGCAACGTACGTGCGTAGCCAACTGTGGGCTAATCAGAGGCACGGGAGGAGGGGAAGGTCAACAAAATATGGGTCTTTGTGTGAGTCTATGGGTCTCTGTGTGAGTCTATGGGTCTCTGTGTGAGTCTGTGGGTCTCTGTGTGAGTCTATGGGTCTCTGTGTGAGTCTACGGGTCTCTGTGTGAGTATATGGGTCTCTGTGTGAGTCTGAGGGTCTCTGTGTGAGTCTATGGGTCTCTGTGTGAGTCTGTGGGTCTCTGTGTGAGTCTATGGGTCTGTGACTGAATCAATATACAGTGAGGAAAAAAAGTATTTGATCCCCTGCTGATTTTGTACGCTTGCCCACTGACAAAGAAATGATCAGTCTATGATTTAAATGGTAGGTTTATTTGAACAGTGAGAGACAGAATAACAACAAACAAATCCAGAAAAACGCATGTCACAAATGTTATAAATTTATTTGCATTTGAATGAGGGAAATAAGTATTTGACCCCCTCTCAATCAGAAAGATTTCTGGCTCCCAGGTGTATTTTATATAGGTAACAAGCTGAGATTAGGAGCACTCCCTTTAAAAGTGTGCTCCTAATCTCAGCTCGTTAATTGTATAAAAGACACCTGTTCACAGAAGCAATCAATCAATCAGATTCCAAACTCTCCACCATGGCCAAGACCAAAGAGCTCTCCAAGGATGTCAGGGACAAGATTGTAGATCTACACAAGGCTGGAATGGGCTACGAGACCATCGCCACGCAGCTTAGTGAGAAGGTGACAACAGTTGGTGCGATTATCCGCAAATGGAAGAAACACAAAAGAACTGTCAATCTCCCTCGGCCTGGGGCTCCATGCAAGATCTCACCTCGTGGAGTTGCAATGATCATGAGAACGGTGAGGAATCAGCCCAGAACTACACGGGATGATCTTGTCAATGATCTCAAGGCAGCTGGGACCATAGTCACAAAGAAAACGGTAACACACTACGCCGTGAAGGACTGAAATCCTGCAGCGCCCGCAAGGTGCCCCTGCTCAAGAAAGCACATATACATGCCCGTCTGAAGTTTGCCAATGAACATCTGAATGATTCAGAGGACAACTGGGTGAAAGTGTTGTGGTCAGATGAGACCAAAATTGAGCTCTTTGGCACCAACTCAACTCGCCGTGTTTGGAGGAGGAGGAATGCTGCCTATGACCCCAAGAACACCATCCCCACCGTCAAACATGGAGGTGGAAACATTATGCTTTGGGGGTGTTTTTCTGCTAAGGGGACAGGACAACTTTACCGCATCAAAGGAACGATGGACGGGGCCATGTACCGTCACATCTTGGGTGAGAACCTCCTTCCCTCAGCCAGGGCATTGAAAATGGGTCGTGGATGGGTATTCCAGCATGACAATGACCCAAAACACACGGCCAAGGCAACAAAGGAGTGGCTCAAGAAGAAGCACATTAAGGTCCTGGAGTGGCCTAGCCAGTCTCCAGACCTTAATCCCATAGAAAATCTGTGGAGGGAGCTGAAGGTTCGAGTTGCCAAACGTTAGCCTCGAAACCTTAATCACTTGGAGAAGATCTGCAAAGAGGAGTGGGACAAAATCCCTCCTGAGATGTGTGCAAACCTGGTGGCCAACTACAAGAAACGTCTGACTTCTGTGATTGCCAACAAGGGTTTTGCCACCAAGTACTAAGTCATGTTTTGCAGAGGGGGTCAAATACTTATTTCCCTCATAAAAATGCTAATCAATTTATAACATTTTTGACTTGCGTTTTTCTGGATTTGTGTTGTTGTTATTCTGTCGCTCACTGTGCAAATAAACTTACCATTAAAATTATAGACTGATCATTTCTTTGTCAGTGGGCAAACGTACAAAATCAGCAGGGGATCAAATACTTTTTTCCCTCACTGTAACCTACACTCATAGTCTGTCACAGGCTACACGGGGTGGATTACATGATGGTCGTTGTCTTTGCTGTGCTCCGTGTGTGCGGTAGAGCCTGGCGAGCCCGCTGCTGTGCAGGGAGGTGGACGGACGCTGGTACCTGAAGGGCGTGGGCAGCTGGGGTCTGTGCAGCTCGCCGGCTGTGTTCACCAGGCTCTCCAAGATCCTGGAGTTCGTCAAGCAGACGGCCGTCTGAGACGACACAACTAACTGCGCGGGTTGTAACGCAGAGGTTGCAACCGGGTACCTGATACCCGTACCCTACCCGATACCCGGCTACCTGTACCCGGCCGGGTACCCGTTTGTGACCCTGGTGCGGCCGGGTACGGGTACGGGTAGACCGTGAGTCACTGGTGAGTCACCGTTTGTCACTCATTTCCCAACGTCTTGTCTCTTCTCACAATTCAAGTTCCTAGAATCAACCCACCCACGCCTGCAAAAGGGCTTCATCCCAGAGCTCGCAATCAAGTACCCGATACCCGTACCCGGCCGGGTACGGGGGTAGGGTACGGGTACGGCCGGGTACGGGTACGGGTACCCGTTTGCGACCCTGGTGCGGCCGGGTACGTATACGGGTAAGGAATCAAAACCCGTTTGCGACCTCTGTCGTAACGGTTGTCGTTGTCGTCTTTGTCTTCTTTCTTATGTATCCGGTATGGGCTTAATGGAATGAATCACACGGAGAATTATATCAATGGAGTTAATGGTGACTGTGGATTGGACCCCCCATCGACCCACGTGACTGCACTGTAGGCCACGCCCACAATTCAGGGTACAGGGCACCCATTCCGATTCGGATGGACGCTGTACAGCAGGCATGTCCAAAGTCAGATTTCATACGGCCCGCAGCTTCGGTCTTATAATGTGTTATTTATGGCTAACCAGCTCTGTCAGAATAAAAATATCATCAAACTTTAAAGATGTAATTCCTCCTTTCACCACACGGTGGCAGCACCATTCGAATGCTCTCTGGCTCAGCATCCGTGCCGCGAACCCTTCTCGAATCATTTCCGCCATGGCGACTGCACAAAAAAAGAGAAAAGTTGACAGTGAGGGCTGCCGCTTTCAGGAGCGGTGGGAATTACAATACTTCTTCACTGGAAATCGAGGCAATTGTGTTTGTCTAATTTGTAAAGAGACGGTTGCCTTGTTTAAGGATTTCAATGTAAAGAGACACTACGAGACAAAACATGCTACAACATACGACAAGCTAACAGGGAGTGACCGCGCTGAAAAAGTGATGCAACTCCAAGCTGCTCTGGCATTGCAACAGCGATTCTTCACGCGGGCCTGTGAGTCAAAGGAAAACATCACCAAAGCCAGTTACGAAGTGGCCATGTTAATAGCTAAACATGGCAAACCTTTTACTGAAGGTGCGTTTATCAAAGACTGTGTCATGAAAATGCTGGAGAACATTTGCCCCGAGAAGAAGCAAGAATTTATGAATGTTTGCCTGGCACGCAACACTGTGGCACGGAGAGTCGAGGACATATCGTCAGATATTCAGAGACAACTGGGGGACAGGGGAGTGGCTTTTGACTATTTCTCATTAGCCTGCGATGAAAGCACCGATGCATCTGACACTGCACAACTACTTATTTTTTAAAGAGGAGTTGATGACAACATGAACGTGACAGAGGAGCTGCTTGACCTCAAAAGCCTTAAAGGGCAAACCAGAGGAACAGATTCATTGGTTTATATTTGTGAAGCTGTTGATGATATGAAACTATCATGGAGTAAAGTTTCTGGGATCATTACCGATGGTGCGCCTGCCATGGCTGGTGAGCCAAGTGGATTGTCCACACTGATCTGCAATAAAGTCAGCGAAGAAGCAGGTAACGCTATTCAACTTCACTGTATCATTCACCAGCAGGCTCTCTGCGCCAAACATCTCAAATTTTATGATGTTATGAAACCAGTGGCAAAGGCAATCAATTCTATTCACTCTAAAGCTCTATCCCACCGACAGTTTCAGCAGTTCTTGCGTGACATCCAGGCTGAATACGGTGACGTAATACTGGTAGGAACGAAGTGGACCAGCCACCAATAGATTATTTCGTCCGTCCGTCCGTGTAGCAACATCGCCCCCTACTGCAAACACTTGGCAGGACCCTACAAAAACTTTTAGACTCTGTGAGGCTTTCCTGCCTAAACAAGTGTAACATTCCCTTATAATTCCCTCAGATAGCTTTTAATTAAAACATTTAAATTAATGAGGCTTTCCTGGCTAAATACGTGTAACATTCCCTTATAATTCCCTGAGATAGCTTTTAATTAAAACTTTGAAATTAAATAAAAAACTCACAGCGCCCTAAAGCCTACAGCTAGGCCTAAAGCCTAGAACTGGGCCTCAAAGTCTCCCTTCGTATCGTACCCCCGCGTGTGTGCAAGGGAGTTAATGTTTAACAATGTTACATTCCCTGATGCTTTTAAATATAAACATTTAAATTTAAAGCTTTTACATAAATAATAAAAACATTTAAATTAAAAATGAACTCTCAGCGGCCCAAAGCCTACAGCTAGGCCTCAAGCCTCGAACAACGCCTCAAACTCTCCTTTCGTATCGTTCCCCTGCGTGTGTGCAAGGGAGTTATGTTTAACAATGTTACATACCCTGATGCTTTTAAATAGAAACATTTAAATTTAAAGCTTTTACATGAATTATAAAAACAGGTAAATTAAAAATTAACTCACGGCGCCCTAAAGCCTACAGCTAGGCCTAAAGCCTAGACCTAGGCCTCACACTCTCCCTTCGTATCGTCCGATTCGGTGTAGCAACATCGCCCCCTACTGCAAACACTTGGCAGGACCCTACAAAAACCTTTAGACTCAGTGGGGGTTTCCTGGCTAAACAAGTGTAATAATACATTATGTTTATATTCTTTGGTTATTCGTTCCTACCAGCCCACCCCGCAGGGTCCTGTTATATCACAACGATGTGAGGTGGCTAAGTCGGGGGTCCGCACTACAGCGATTTTTCTCTCTCAAAGAGGAAATTGGACATTTTTTGGGTGAGAAGGGACAACCAATGGAAGAACTGTCCGATCCTGTATGGCTGGAAAATCTGGCTTTTTTGGTTGACATAACGAAGCATCTGAATGCGCTGAATGTTAATCTTCAAGGAAAAGATGCAGTGGTGAGACAGCTATACGCTCACATCAAGGCCTTTGAAACCAAACTGCAACTTTTCCAAAGACACTTGTCCCAAACAGAGCCCTGCACCGCGCACTTCCCAGCTTTGAAAGGGGTCATTGACAGTTTCCCACAGGACAACATCGGTGCGCAAATGAAGAGTTATGCAACAGCTGTCGCATCTCTTTCTGTGGAATTGAACAAACGCTTTCGGGATTTTGCAGTTATTGAAAAGGACATGTTGCTTTTCTCTTCTCCCTTCTCCGTGGACCATGATTGTGCTCCTCCACAGCTGCAGTTGGAGCTCATTGAGCTGCAGTGTGACGATGAGTGCCGCGGAAAACACCAGCAGTGTTCTCTTGTTGACTTTTACCGGCAGCTGGACAAAAGCAGGTTTCCAGGAATGCGGTCATTCGCTAGGAAAATGCTGAGCTTATTCGGCTCCACATATTTGTGTGAGCAAACATTCTCAGTCATGAACTTAAACAAGAACCGATTGAGGTCAAGGATGAGCGACTCCCACTTGCATGACATTTTACGCATCTCAACCACTGCCCTCAGGCCAGACCTAGTCTCTTTACTGAAATCTAGATCTCAGTATCACCCTTGTCATTAGTGGTCTGTTCCTTGATCAATCTGAAATTGAGTGTTTTGAACGGTAACATCTGTCACTATTAACAGTGAAAAGCCTAAAGCACACTAGTGCACTTGGACTTATGGCACTTGTTTTATTAAACTCTTGAATAAGATTTGGTTATAACTGTTGATGTTATGTACCTGTAGATGTGACATAAACTATTGCTTTCTGAAAGATCTTGTAAAAGACAAGGGCAAAATTCACTTGTTTTAAAATTTAATGATAACAGACCACTTTGCATTACTTATAACTCCTGTTTAAAATGTTCATGAGGCAAATATATTTAACTCATGGAAATGTAAGGTATTCTATACAGTTTGTTCAATGTTATATGACTGAACGAAAGGCAGAATTGTCTTTTTAGAGTTGTTCGCGTCTGCCTGAGTGGCTTATATTTGGTTACATTGTCATTTGAAAAATAAAGGTAATTGTGACAATGATAATTGTTTTATAACAGTGTGTATTTTCACGTACCTTTTGTGGTTAAAAAATGTCAGAAGGAACTATTGGCCCCCGGGCATCTCCACTTTATAAAATTTGGCCCTCTTTGCAAAAAGTTTGGACACCCCCGGCTTAGGCGAAGGAACATAACCCCAAGAGAGACCAGTGTGTGCGTAAAGCAAGGCCGTAATTATAATACGAAAGCCAGCGAGACAGCTGACCCGAGGGCTGACTAATCTTCAGCGAATATTGCAGGGCCGCGTGGTCGGTTCGGACCGTAAACTGCCTACCGTACAAATATGGTCTATACAACTGAACAAAATAAACTATGGCCAAAAGCTCCCTCCGGGTCACACAATATCGCTGTTCCTTCGGGGACAGAACGCGACTGCCATAGGCTACCACCCTCTCAACCCTCTCAGCGACACGGGAATTGGGGCTGTCCTGGCCCAGGTGGTCGACGTGGTTGAGAGGGTGGTAGCCTATGGCAGTCGCGTTCTGTCCCCGACGGAACAGCGATATTGTGTGACCCGGAGGGAGCTTTTGGCCATAGTTTATTTTGTTCAGTTGTATAGACCATATTCGTACGGTAGGCGGTTTACGGTCCGAACCGACCACGCGGCCCTGCAATATTGGGGGGACACATCCCGCCCCCAATATTTAAATATGTTCAAAATGTCCCCCTTATATTGCTATAAAAATATTTTAAAAAATTATCATTGCTATGCTATGTAAATAAAAAGAACAATTTGCTAAACCTTGGCCACAATATCTGGACTTGTCTTCATATAACAACGCATAGATTTCTGTCCATATGATTGTGGTTATAGTTGTACTTCATGAATCCCTAATCTCTGCCATTACATACAATAAAACAAGAAAATTAAAAAAGTTAAAACAGAGCAATGTTATTAGACATTATTGTAAAAAATAAATAAAAAGTCCATCCCATGTGTTAGTGCATTTTTTATATTTATGGCAGGAAATTAGTTTTCTAATTTAGATTTTTTTTTCCGTGGGGAGACCCCCAGACCCCCTGAAAGATTCCCCCCCCCCCAATGTTGACTCCATGGCTACGGCCTTTGCGTCAAGATACAATCGGAACGAGACTGGCTCACTGGACGAATTGCACGGCAACCGAGCAAGGGAGCTGCCCCCCTTTCCGCAAAGTGAACACCACGTGAATGAGGAGGCTCAAGACCGCACAGGACGGAGGGAGTTTGAGCCTGACCCTGTCAGGCACGGGGTCGAGACAAAACGGCTCGTCTGGCCTGGCACGACCATAGCTTATCGACGGCTATCGGATTCGCCTGGCCGTGTCTGAACGAGTCGTTTTGGGTTTGGAAGCGCGTCCAGTTTCTGCCGGAATAAAGGTGCGTTCACGATTCTGGCAAAGGGCCTGATGATGCTGGATGTAATTACGGCCAAAACGCCACTTGTACTCAAATTGTAAATGCTGTGGATTTACTCTCCAACACAGCGGTGGGCTGAAGTAGTATATGACACTGTATACTACACTATACACTACACTATACACTACTATACACTACACTATACACTACACTATACACTACACTATACACGACTATACACTACACTATACACTACTATACACTACACTATACACTACACTATACACTACACTACACACTATATACTACACACTACACTATACACTACACACTACACTATACACTACACTATACACGCCTATACACTATACACTACACTATTCACGACTATACACTACACTATACACGACTATACACTACACATTACACTCCACTATACACTACACTATACACTACTATACACTACACTATACACCCCATTATATACTACACTATACACTAATATACACTACACTATACACTACACTATACACTCCATTATAGACTACACTATACACTAATATACACTATGCTAAACACTACTATATACTACTCTATACACGACTATACACTACACTATACACTTCATTTTCTACTACACTATACACTACTATACACTATGCTAAACACTACTATACACTACACTATACACTCCATTTTCTACTACACTATACACTACTATACACTACACTATACACTCCATTACACTATACACTACACTATACACTACAATATACACGACTATACACTACACTATACACTCCATTACACTATACACTACACTATACACGACTATACACTACACTATACACTCCATTACACTATACACTACACTATACACTACACTATACACTACACTATACACTACAATATACACGACTATACACTACACTATACACTCCATTACACTATACACTTCACTATACACGACACTTCACGACGATACACTACAATATACACGACTATACACTACACTATACACTCCATTACACTATACACTACACTATACACTACACTATACACGACTATACACTACACTATACACTCCATTACACTATACACTTCACTATACACGACACTTCACGACGATACACTACAATATACACGACTATACACTACACTATACACGACTATACATTACGCTATACACGACACTATACACTCCATTATAGACTACACTATACTCTAATATACACGACTATACAATACGCTATACACTACACTATACACTACACTAAACACTATTATACACTACACTAAACACTACTATACAATACACTATACACTACTATACACTACACTATACACTACTATACAGTAAACTATACACTAAACTATACACCCCATTATAGACTACACTATACACTAATATACACTACGCTATACACTACTATACACTACACTATACACTACACTATCCTAGTAACTAATTGGGGCGTTGTTTATGTGACAAACCTTACTGGCTGTGTCACGTGGTGGAGGGTTAGGAAACAACATTCAAACTTTTATGCAATCTATCCCAAAATACCTTTATTATCACTGGTCAACACACTTTTTCTGGCATAAGGTATTCCAACGGTCTTAAGGTAATTTTGGGATGCTGATTCCAAATCTGGCATCAGTTTTTGTCTATCACATCGGGTTTTTGAGATATCAAATATTGAATTTTCAATAAAAACTGCAGATGAAAAATATTAAATAAATGTGGATATCTACATAGAATGATATTATAAACACACTATCCTAAAAATACAGCACCGTGTTTTAACACTAAAGCAGTCACTGACTCGCAACAACTTGCAATCATAAGTGACAGAGTTAATTTCGGGTAAAATCAATGAAAATGGGGTATGCCGATAGCATAAAAATGAGATGTGATAGAGCAAATCTGAGATCAGATTTGGAATCAGCACCCTGAAATTAGTCTAGAACAGCTGCAAAAGTCCAGGCCAGAATTTTTGTTTGTTTGTTGACCAGTGTTATGAGTTTCGATTTAAAGCTTTCGTGACTGCAGGGATTCATCTTCTTGGTTCTTTCGGTAAAGTCACGTAGAATGGAATAAAATAATTCTCACGACGTTTCGGGCCCTCGCCAAACCTCCTACGCATTTCACAAGTAGTACTAATCGCATATCTGCATTTCCCATAAATATGCTAAATTCCTCTTGATATGCAAATTATTTTGTTAAGGCGCTCTTCCCCCTCCATCCCAGGTTAAATAGTCGCTCCAAGCCTGGGGTGTGTCATTCAGACTCTGTCTTCTCGACAGACCTGTTCTCCACCTGAGGACGGCTGCTTGCGTTGTGGCCGAAACGTCGTGATAATTATTTTATTATGTTTTATTTTTATTATTTTATTATTTCCATTCTACGTGACTTTACAGTGTAATGAGTCTTATTTAACTCAGCTGTTAAACGGCAGTTCGGCGTAGCATTCCCGGTTGGGGTTTACTTTCATTCCTCGTGTATCTGTGCGCTTAGGAGAAAAGATCGCCATCGAGAGACATAACAACAACAAAAACATCTTCTTGGTTCTTTCGGTAAAGTCACGTAGAATGTAAATAATAAAATGATAAAAATAAAACATAATAAAATAAATCTCACGACGTTTCGGCCACAACGCAAGCAGCCGTCCTCAGGTGAAGAACAGGTCTGTTGAGAAGACAGAGTCTGAATAAAACACCCCAAGCTTGGAGCGTATATTAAAGCTGGGTTGGAGAGGGAAGAGCGCCTTGATAAAATAATTTGCATATCAAGATTAATTTAGCATATTTATGGGAAATGCAGATATGCGATTAGTAGTACTTGTGAAATGCGTAGGAGGTGGGCGGGGGGTTTAAAGTCATATTATGCCCGTGCATTATGCAGGATTAGCAGCATCAAAGGGAGGGGATAGGGGGTAGCATTAAAAAAAACTATTGGAATAGTCTGATGACGACCGCTTGTGTTGCGATCGAAACGTCGTGATTTGTTTTACTTTATTTTATTTCTACCCACGTGACTTTACCGAAAGAACCAAAGGGAATGGATTCCTGCAGTCACGAAAGCTTCAGAACTAGTGGAAGCTATAAACGCGGCCTGGAAGATCAGTGCACATCAGAGGTCTCAAGAACCAGAACGGAGATGCAGTCGATCGTAGATTTGAAGCTTTCGTGACTGCAAGGATTCATACTCTTAGGTTTTTTTCGGTAAAGTCACGTAGGTGAAAAATAAATAAGGAAAGAAAAAAATAAAAACACATAATAAATAATAAAAGCAAGTAATAAAAACTAAATAATAAAAATGAATAATAAAAATAAATATTTGAAAATAAATGATAATAAAAATAAAAAGGGTGCAAATAAATAATAATGAAAAAAATAAATGATACGAACAAATAATAAACCTAAATAATGAAAATAAATAATAAAACAACATAATAAATAATTAAATTTGGTAATACCAATAAATAATTCAAATAAATAATACGAATAAATAATTGAAAATAAATAGTAAAATAAAATGAAAAAAATTGGTGCAAATAAGTGATAATAAAAAAAATGATGCTAATAAATAATAAACCTAGATAATGAAAATAAATAATACAAATAATAGAAATAATAATAGAAATAAAATAATGAATCACGACGTTTCGGGTGCCAACACAAGCGTTCATCATCAGGTGGGACAACCACAGCAATAAACAATTGCTGAACAACATCACTTCAACAAGTGTTCCTTGCTGTGGTTGTCCCACCTGACGATGAACGCTTGTGTTGCGCCCGAAACGTTGTGATTCATTATTTTATGTCTATTATTATTTCTATTATTTTTAATATTAATTTTCATTATTTATATTTTTATTATTTATTTGTGTTATTCACAGTTTATTACTTATTATTTATTTATATTGTTTTTATTTTATTTAGATTATTTATTATTATCTATCTTTATTATTGTTTATTTTATTTATTATTTATTTGCACCATTGTTTTTAATTTGTATTATTTATTTGCATCATTTATATTTATTATTTATTTTTACCTACGTGACTTTACCGATAAAACCTAACAGCATGCAGTCGATCGTCGGTTATCCGGCACCGGGCGATTCTTGTTCATCGGCACCGTGCGTGCGTGCTTACGTGCCTCCCCCTAGGTCGACTCAGCCTCAAATGAGTACCTGCTGCGGTTGTGTGTAGTAAACATCGCCACTTGGGAGACAAAGGCGGCCGGGCGTGGTGCTGGCCACCCACCCACCCCCTCTGTGTGTGCCACAGTGCCGGTAGCCTTCATAGGTGCTGCTCGCTACTAACAGCACTTGCCCCCACAATCCATTGAGGCTGTACTGGTGGGGAATCTTTGTCTTTATAGCCGCGCTTGATTTAGGATGTCAGATATTAGTTGTTGCGTCACATTATTCACTGCGACTTTGACAATGAAAGTACTGCACGTGTGGTACAAGACGAACAACCCCGGTAATAATACACAAACACTCTCGCAGGCAATGCACACACGCTAACCGGCGAAAAGTTGCATTGCGGCATCATTCGACGGCATGTTAACTGATGTGAACTACTTCGAGGTAGTTTCCACGACCTCGTGCACACCAGGCGAGGTAGTGAACATCTCATAGCCACCGTGATGATGATGATGAGAGAGAGAGAGACACACTGCAAACTCCAAGTATACATACTTAGGTTTTTTCGGTAAAGTCACGTATGTAAAAAAATTAAATTAATACAAATAAAATAAAAATAAAAATCACGACGTTTCGGAGGCAACACAAGCCTCCGTCTTCAGGTGGAACCGTCACAGCACGATAGCTGTATCAAGTGAGATGTTGATCAAGTGAGAGGTTGATACAGCTATCGTGCTGTGACGGTTCCACCTGAAGACGGAGGCTTGTGTTGCCTCCGAAACGTCGTGATTTTTATTTTATTTTTATTTTACTTTAATTAATTAAAATTTTTTACCTACGTGACTTTACAAAAAAACCTAAGAATATGAATCCTTGCAGTCACGAAAGCTTCAAATCTAGAATTAATACCCTCCAAATATACAGCAGCAGGCGTCAGGATCAGGATCGAACCCACGACTTCGTGCATACCAGGCGAGGTAGTGAACATCTCCTAGCCACCATGCCACCCCTATAGATAGAGAGTTAAATGAGGAAGTTTAAGATCCGTTTGGAGGGGGGGGGGGCATAGCAGGCTAATTGTAGCGATCCGGAAAAGGCCAAACTGCGTGGGTTTCGTGCCCATTATCAGAGGTGAATAGCTTTCACGTTCCTACAATACTTGACGAATTGTAGGAATGGGGCAGAGACGTAGAGTGAAATGTACGTACGTGTATGTATGTTGAATTTATTTTGCACCGAACTTAGCCAACCGCGCTAATCAGAGGCGCAGTGGAAGGACATCAAACGATGGGTCTCTGTGGGAGTCTATGGGTCTCTGTGTGAGTCTGTGGGTCTCTGTGTGAGTCTGTGGGTCTCTGTGTGAGTCTATGGGTCTCTTTGTGAGTCTGTGGGTCTCTGTGTGAGTCTATGGGTCTCTGTGTAAGTCTGTGGGTTTCTGTGTGAGTCTGTGGGTCTCTGTGTGAGTCTATGGGTCTCTGTGTGAGTCTATGGGTCTCTGTGTGAGTCTGTGGGTTTCTGTGTGAGTCTGTGGGTCTCTGTGTGAGTCTATGGGTCTCTGTGTAAGTCTGTGGGTTTCTGTGTGAGTCTGTGGGTCTCTGTGTGAGTCTGTGGGTCTCTGTGTGAGTCTACGGGTCTTTGTGCGAGTCTGTGGGTCTCTGCGTGAGTCTATGGGTCTCCGTGTGAGGCAAATGGGTCTCTGTGTGAGTCTATGGGCCTCTGCGTGAGTGTATGGGTCTCTGTGTGAGTTTGTGGGTCTCTGTGTGAGTCTATGGGTCTCTGTGTGAGTCTGTGGGTCTCTGTGTGAGTCTGTGGGTCTCTGTGTGAGTCTATGGGTCTTTTTGTGAGTCTATGGGTCTCTGTGTGAGTCTGTGGGTTTCTGTGTGAGTCTGTGGGTCTCTGTGTGAGTCTATGGGTCTCTGTGTAAGTCTGTGGGTTTCTGTGTGAGTCTGTGGGTCTCTGTGTGAGTCTATGGGTCTCTGTGTGAGTCTATGGGTCTCTGTGTGAGTCTATGGGTCTCTGTGTAAGTCTGTGGGTTTCTGTGTGAGTCTGTGGGTCTCTGTGAGTCTGTGGGTTTCTGTGTGTCTGTGGGTCTCTGTGTGAGTCTATGGGTCTCTGTGTGAGTCTATGGGTCTCTGTGTAAGTCTGTGGGTTTCTGTGTAAGTCTGTGGGTTTCTGTGTGAGTCTGTGGGTCTTTGTGTGAGTCTGTGGGTCTCTGTGTGAGTCTATGGGTCTCTGCGTGAGTCTATGGGTCTCCGTGTGAGGCAAATGGGTCTCTGTGTGAGTCTATGGGCCTCTGTGTGAGTGTATGGGTTTCTGTGTGAGTCTGTGGGTCTCTGCTGTGTGAGTCTATGGGTCTCTGTGTGAGTCTATGTGTCTCTGTGTGAGTCTACGGTTTTCTATGTGAGTCTTTGGGTCTCTGTGTGAGACTATGGGTCTCTGTGTGAGTTAATCTACGGGTTTATGTTAGGGTGAGTTTATGGGTCTCTGTTTGAATCTATGGGTCTCTGTGTGAGTCTATGGGTCTCTGCGTGAGTCTATGGGCATCTGTGTGAGTCTATGGGTCTCTGTGTGAGGAAAATAGGTATCTGTGTGAGTCTTTGGGTCTCTATGTGAGTCTACGTCTCTCTGTGTGAGTCAGTCTACGTCTCACTGTGTGAGTGAATCTGTGTGAGTCTACGTCTGTGTGAGTCGGATTGTTTTCTCACCCTGGCTCACCTTCCGCTCCCCTCAATCTCCCCCCACTCACTCCCCGTTTATCAAACTCCATCAGATTCGCCTGTAAACCGGTTGTCGTGACTCAGGCATAGCAGCCGACCCCTTATCAGTGCCGACCTTATCACAGGCCAATTCACATCTCATTGGTCACCACATGCTACTGAAAAATCTCAACGCTCATCCTGCAAAGTTCCATCACAAGGGAGAAATATAAGCAAATAAGACACTCACCACCCACTAGTACACTCAGCACCCCACTCACCACTACATATCTGTCAACCCCTCGCCTCACTTGATGCAGCAAATCTGGCTGTGACGGTCCCACCTGATGACGGAGACTTGGGTTGCCTCCGAAACGTCGTGATTTTTTAAATTATTATTTTATTTATCTACATTTTTATAACAATTTTTTACCTACGTGACTTTACCGAAAAAAACTAAGAGTATGAACCCCTTATCAGTTCCCTACCTTATTACAAACTAATTCAGACCTTATTGGTCAACCCGTGCCACTTAGAAATCTCAACGTTCATCCTACAAGTCCCATCACAAAGAAGAAACAACAACAACAACAACAACAAATAGACCAATGATTATTTTTGCCCGCTTTGAAAAGGTTGTACGCCGTTTGGACCTGAAAACTCAATTTGCCCTGTACAAGTTCAAGTTCATGTATTAGGTATAGCCCTGTGAGCCATTCGGCTCTTGAATCGGGTGCAACCGCAACAAACAAAAAACAAAAATATGAACAAAAAAACATCTTAAAGTGAATTTGTGACTGAGTGCAAACAGAAATCCAAGAAAAGACAGCAACACATTGCATAAAAAAATCACCGTCCACCAACGCTGTGTGCAAAAATCCCAGTGGGATGCAAGTTAAACAACAACAACAACAACCACAAGACAACTTAGATTAAGGCCATCAGTCTAACTCTGTACTACAACAACACAAACATGGCTAAACCAATATACGGGGTAAACTGTATGGGTTGACAGGTATGCTAGAGAGAGAGATCGAGAGAGGTACAAGTAGAGAGATCAAGAGAGATATAAAAATAGAGAGATAGATAGAGAAAGACATACCTGTCAAACCCTTATCAATGCCCACCGTATTATAGACCAATTCAGACCGTATTGGTCACTCTGTGCCGCTTATAAATCTCAACGTTCATCCTACAAAGTCCGATCACAATGGAGACACCACAAACAATTAGACAATTATTATTTTTTGGACATAATGCAGCGGCAATGCCCCGTATGGACCTGAAAACTCAACTTCCCTGTACAAGAATACGGGGCAAACCGCGTGGGTTTGTCACAGGAATGGTCTTACTGTCATGCTTCGCACAGCACGCAAGCGATCGAGCGAAGTAATTCACGCATGCCCTCAACGTGGATGGGGGTAGCGGGAGGGGTCAGGTCTGTGAAGGTGGCACGAGTGGGGAGTTTATAATAAAGCGACCGGGTTTAGCAGTGATGGGGGTGGAGGGGTGGGCGGACGTGTGGGGAGCGAGGCAAACCTCGCGTTCGCATTCTGCGAAGACGCATTGCACCCGAAGCAGGTGAGTGAGTGATTGTGAGTCTGTGAGTGAGTATGTGAGTGTTTGAGTGAGTCTGTGAGTGAGTATGTGAGTGTTTGAGTGAGTGTGTGAGTGAGTGTGTGTGAGTGAGATTCCCCCTGCAGTTGTTACGCACAGACTGTAACAACTACAGGAGCATCTCACTCCTCAGTGTGCCGGGAAAGGTCCTGGCAAGGATTATTCAACATCACCTTGCTAGGCACGCTGAGGAGAGGCTTGCGGAGCCCCAATGTGGTTTCTGGAAAGGGCGGTCCTGCACAGATGCTATATTTTCTATCCGTCTGCTACAGCAGAGGTGTAGGGATTTCCAACAAGACCTACATCTCTGCTTTATTGACCTGGTCAAGGCCTATGATACCATGAGTAGGCCTGGGCTCTGGGTTGTTCTTCGTGTTTTCGGAGTCCCTGACCCTCTGCTCACGATCATTAAGAACCTTCATGATGGTGAGCGGGCCCGGGTAAAACTATGTGGCCGGGAGTCAGAGCCTTTCCCTGTACACCTTGGGGTGCGACAGGGATGTCCTCTGGCTCCCACATTATTTAACATCTATTTTGACCACGTAGTTCGTGAAGCCTTCAATAGCTGTACCGGAGGAATTTTCATCTGGTACAGATACAATGGGAGGCTGGTCGATGCCCGGGTGCCGTCAAAGGAATGGCTCCCTATTGCTCAACCATGTTATGTATGCCGATGATCTGGTAATTGCTGCTCACTCAGAGGAGGAGTTGGACTTGCTGCTGAACCTGGAACATGCCACTAAGAGGTGGGGCCTTACCATCAGCCCCACCAAAACTAAGCACCTGCCTGGGTATTTTGTACCATCGGACACTACATCCCCACAACTCCCAATTGGTGATGGGGCAGTTGGGGAGATAGTGGAGAGTTTACCATATCTGGGCAGTGTGCTCATGACCGGCTGTGGTTTGACAGCAGAGGTCTAACTCCGAATCAGTCGAGCGTAACGCTACGTGGAAGCTACCTTGTCTGTCGCTCCACATGAAGCTTCAGGTCTTCTTGGCCAGTGAGCTCCTCCGGTAGGCAAGGCTGCATTGGCAGGTTCACATAGCCCGCATGCCCAGCCACCGCATGCCTGAACAGCTTTAGTTCAGCCGGATAGAGGGGGCTAAAACGGGGGCGGCACGGGCTAGCGAAAAGATGGAGTGATGTGGTACAGGAGGATGTGGAGCTGAGTGGACTTGCCGATGACTGGTACCAGTGGTGTCAAGATCGGCCTTTGTGGAGGAGGCTCGTGAAGGACGCTACTGGGCAGTTGGAAGCAGTCGCCCTCCAACAACAACGTAGGGCAGAGGAGCGACGCTCACAACAACGAGCGGAACGCCGGGCGGCTAAAACACAGCAAGTTGACACAGTAGGGGGCACAGGTGATGCATCGGCCAGTCATCCCAGTCAGTCGACCCATGACACTTGGGTCTTCCCCATGAGGTCCTGCCAGCGGGCGTTCGAAACTTCACGTGGCCTCAACGTGCACATAGCCTGGCACAAGCGCTGTGGTGATATCACCACCACTTATTGGCGAATGGCGGTTGTTGTCGAGTGTGTGTGAGGTTCGTACGTTCGCACACGCGTGTGTAGCGTAGTGTGTAGTGGGGAGCGGTAGTGCAGCGGTTAGCGCCGCACTGCACTACGAACCCGGCGACACGGGTTCGATTCTCGCTCCTGGCCAACACCAGTGGGGAAAATCTGAACCGGTCTTGGGCCTCCGCTAGGTCGACTCAGCCTCAAATTATTACCTGGCACGGTGCGTAAAAATATCGCCATGGGGGGAGACAAAGGCGGCTGGGTCGTATTCGTGTTGGCCACCTCCTCCCTGTGTGTGTGACAGAGTGCAGGACTTTGTAGGTGCTAATCGCTAACAGCACTTGCCCCAACAGTCTGTTACAGGCTACACGGGGGATCTTTGCCTTTGCAGTGTAGTGCTCAGCGCCGCTGCGCTACCAACCCGGTCACCCGAGTTCGATTCCCAACACCGGTGACGGCGATTAACTGAACCCCGGTGCTGGGCCTCCTCCCCTAGGTCGACTCAGCCTCAAATGAGTGGCGGTGGTGTGCAGTGAACATCGCCACTGGGGAGACAAAGGCGGCCACTCAGTTTCGAAGAGAATGCGTTCATTATGATTCTCATTGCCACTATGTAACACAATTTTTGTTCCTGGGTAATAAGTGTTATTTCGTAATTGCTTAAGCCTAAAAAGTACAGAAAATGGCTATTATTTCCCACAAACTTTGCTTTTGTGACCGGGGCAGTGATATTTTGGAATGTACCTATTTTCAAAGAGAAAACGGGCGAATTTGTGTCTTTTTCGTTCACGTAAAGTAAAAAAGAAAACACAACATGAATCAAAATTAACATGTAATTATACTAAAGTAATAAAAAAAATTACTACAATAGATTTAGAAGTGAGTAGTTTTTTTTCACATTTACGATTATACTGTAAAACACTTTCACGAATCAGCCCCCAAATGTAGTCTCCCATCATGTTCTCGTAATACTGTCCTTGGTAGCCGCATTCAAAGTCCAGTATATCCCGGTGGAAGCGCTCGCCTTGCTCCTCCGAGTACGCTCCAATGTTCTCCTTGAATTTATCAAGATGAGCATCAAGAAAATGGACTTTGAGGGACATCCTACAGCCCCATTGTGCCGTAGTTCTTCACCAGAGTCTCAACAAGCTCCACACGGTTTTCGAACGTGTGATAGCCCAGCAAGCCACGAACCGCTGCGACAAAGCTGTTCCAAGCCACTTTCTCCTTACTAGTGAGCTTCTTGTGGAATTCATTGCAGGATCTTTTTTATCTGTGGTCCGACGAAGACAGCGGCTTTGACCTTTGCCTCAGACAGCTTAGGGAAGAAGTCTTGAAGGTATTCGAAGGCTGCCGACTCCTTATCTAGGTAGGTAACGATCCCTACCGTAGAGATAGCCCTGATAAGGGCTGTCAACATCGCCCCACGGAACCACTTGGGTCACCAACCCCCCTCTGATTTGCATTCTGAGATCTGCTTCTGCTTCTTCCTCCCGATGTTCGGAAGCCCATTGGGAGGCTACGCTCTGACTTTAAATAGTCGTCTAGATTGACGAACTCGTTTGTTTATGTAATGTAGTAACTCGGCGGGAGACGACTTCACGGGTAACACACTCTTTATTTTATCAAACTCGTTCACAGGTGACTAACACCTACTTTGTATCTCGGGTGACAAACACCCACTTAGTATCTCGGGTGACAAACACCCACTTAGTATCTCGGGTGACAAACACCCACTTAGCTACTTGGCGACTAACGCCCACTGAGCTACTCGGATGACCAACATCCACTTAGTATCTCGGGTGACAAACACCCACTTAGCTACTCGGCGACTAACGCCACTGAGCTACTCGGATGACCAACATCCACTTAGCTACTCGGCGACTAACGCCACTGAGCTACTCGGGACACTCCCTGCCCGGGGTATCCGTCTCGACTGTGGGTCCCCAGCCCGACCCACGGGGGGGGCGTCGGACCCCGGGTCCCACAGCCTCGCCTCCGAGCCACACAGGGCCCCGGTCCCCACAAGGACGGCGGGACTAGGGGTCTCGGGGCACTAGGTCGTCAGCTCCGTCTTCGGGTCTTCAACTGGGTAACTCTCCCCGAGTGCTCTCGCGCGTCCCCCTTTATACCCCACCTGCGGACGTCGCTGCGAGCACCCACTTATTCGACCAATCGCTGGGCGCTGGCTACGATCCTCTTTTCCCACATCTCATCGTGCCTCACCACCCACGCCGCGCCGCCCCGTCATCTGTCACTCCCGGCGCGCGCGTCCACACCACGCCCACAACGCGTGCCCAACCCCGCACCCCGCGCCGCCCCGTGATCCATCACTGTCACAGTCGGCGCACGTCAATACCACCACTACATCACCCCCTACTACATAGCTCGCAGCCGACCCGGCTGCTATAAAAATATACAAACTGCCCTGTGTGCCCCGTAACACAACACAACAACAACTAACGTAACAACACAACACGACGCGAACACTACCATCCGCAACCATCAACCAATGCCACCGCGACAATAGAACAATATATACAAACCGGCGAGTGACAATAGCAATGTGTATGCAGAAAGGAAAATAAATGGACAAAACATTTTTTTTTTCTTTCGACTCGTGCGGTGTCCCCTCCTTTCCGAGCGTCCCTACAACGGGACAATACCCCGGCAGAGGGGAACACCGGGCGAGCTCGGTGTAGAGAAAAAACGTCTTCATGAAAATTGTTGAGCCCTAGCCCGAGTCCGCCTTGCCGGTCCGTCGTACGGCACCAGACGCGGTTGAACGTCCGGTGGTGCCGGCGGTTCAGGAAGACATCGGCCAGGCATCGAGGACCCGTGCGTGCCCCGGGGTTCAGGTTCCCGACGGTCAGCAGCCGTCAAGCCCGAGGCACCTGGGGGTGGGTCAGGTGGAGACACGTGAGGATCAGCCTGCGACACCTCCCTCCCCGAGTCGACGGTCACATCACACGCCCGGTCGTCACGGCACAGAACGGGGTCACACGGTGCCGCATAGGGCTTCAGTCGGGAGGGGTGCACGTACCAACGGCGTTTCCCCCATTTAATCTGTATACTCTGGGGTCGTGCAACCCGCACAATTTCCACCGGTCCCCTCCAAGGTCTCAACAACTTGGGGGACGTAGCCAACGGTGCATGTGGACAATGCAGCCAGGCCTTATCGCCTGGTTTCCAATCATGCGTATGCACCCTCCGCTCATGCAATTTCTCGTTCGCAATTTGCCGCGACCGCGAATTCAACCTCGCCGCCTCCCGCGCTTCAGTCAATTTGGCGATATTAAATTTGATGTGGTCTGCCAATTTAGATTTTGCACGTGGCTGGGAAATCCCCAGTTGGACGTCCATGGCCGGATCGGCCTCCCGCCCATACATAAGAAAAAATGGGGAAAACCCCGTCGCCGCATGAGGGGCCATTCGATAGGCCGCGAGTACCCCCGGCACCTGTAAGTCCCAATCAACCTGATCGTCGCAGACCTGTTGGCACAACATAGACGTAATCGTCCTGTTCAGACGCTCAACCATCCCGTCAGTCTGCGGGTGGTAGGGGGAAGTACGCACTTTCTTTGTTCCCAACAGGTCGCACACCTCGCGCAACAAAACGCTCGAAAAATTCTTTCCTTGATCCGTCAGCAAGCGTTCGGGGGCGCCCTTGTCCAAAACATAACCCTGGACAAAGGCGTCCGTCACCGCCGCAGCCGACTGGTTGGCGAGCGGCCATGCCATAGGCCATCGGGTGAAGTATTCCACGCCAACCAGCAGGAACCTATTTCCCCTTGGTGTAGCCGGAAAGGGCCCCAAGATGTCCAACGCTACCAATTCGTTTATACGCGAAACCTGAATGGATTGCAGCGGTGGATTAGCTGCCAATGGTGGCGGTTTCCTTTTGGCGCACCCTACGCATCCCTTAAGAATATTCGCCACGTCGTTACCCATCCCCGGCCAATAATAGTCTCGCTGGATTAGGGCGAGCGTTTTGTGAAAACCCAGATGCATGAGCCGTTCATGAGCTGCCAGAACAACCCTACCCCGCATAGCAACAGGCACAACGAGCACGTGACGCTGGGACATGTTGTCCCACTTCATCAAAAGGCCCTGTCTGCACACCCAGGAACCGACCCGCGCCTCCCCTACCTCGGGAGTGCCAACTTTCCGACGTAGCGTAAGTAGGGAGCTGTCGGACATCTGGAGACGGCCCCACTCAATGAGGGGCAACGACAACAGCAAATCCCTCCCCGTGGGGGCGTCCTCTCCCGGGGTGTCAGTGGCGGCGAGCGCAACTCCCGGGGTGCCGGCGACCGGGGGTTTGCACCGCGCCGATCCCAACAAACATGTGCAGTCCGTGCACGGAGGCAACCGCGACAAGGCGTCCGCATTTGAGTGTCGCAACCCCTTGCGGTAAATCGTCGTGAATTGGTAGTCTTGAAGGACCTCCAACCATCGGGACAATTGGCCCGACGGCTGTGCCACGCGCATAGCGTATTGTAGAGCCGCATGGTCCGTACGGACCGTAAAATGACGGCCGTAAAGATACGGCCTGAATTGCTGTGTAAAAAACACAATGGCTAACAATTCACGACGAGTTACGCAATAGCGTTGTTCGGCGGGGGAAAGAACTCTACTACCGTAGGCGACCACCCGTTCAACCCCCCCGACCACCTGTGAGAGCACCCCCCCGATACCCGTATTGCTGGCGTCCGTGTCAAGCAAAAACGGTTGTGTGAAATCGGGGTAACACAAGGGGGGAGCCTGCACCAAGGCGTCACGGAGGGAGCAGAACGCAGCCTCCTCTTCCGCCCCCCAGTGAAACCTCACACCCTTAGCCGTCAAAGCGTGCAGGGGCCTGGCTATGGTGGCAAATTGCTTGACAAAACGACGGTAATAGGAGGCGAAACCAATGAAACTACGAACCTCCGTGACCGAGGTTGGCGTTGGCCATGAGCTGACGCAATGCGTCTTAGCAGGGTCCGTCGAGATCCCTGAACGACTCACGATATGGCCCAAATACCTGACCGATTCCCGAAGCAGAAAACATTTAGCCGGTTTAAATTTAAGCTTAGCGGAACGCATCCTGAGGAACACCGCTCTCAGTCGCTGGAGGTGCTCCTCGAAAGTCCGACTAAAGACGATGATATCGTCGAGATAAATCAAACAGGTATCCCATTGGAGGCCCGACAAAACCAATTCCATGAGTCTCTGGAACGTGGCGGGAGCGGAATGTAAGCCCATGGGCAAACGGTTGAATTCAAATAGGCCCCCAGGTGTCCGGAAAGCAGTTTTAGGTTTAGACTCGTTATCGAGTGGCAATTGCCAAAATCCAGAAAGCAGATCGAGTGTGGAAAAAAACTGCGCTCCCGCCAAGGCATCCAGCGACTCATCCATCCTGGGGAGCGGATACGCATCCGCCATCGAGATTTTGTTTAAGCGGCGGAAATCGACACAAAACCGCAAGGACCCGTCCTGTTTCTTTACTAGGACAATAGGAGCACCCCACGGACTAGAAGAGGGCGAAATGATATCGGCCGCCAACATATCACTAACCGCCGATTGCACATGTTCCTTCTCGGCTGGGCTGAGCCGGAAGGGATTCTGACGAATAGGGGCCGCGTCCCCTGTAGCTATGTGGTGGCGCAACAGGTCAGTGCAGCCGATATCGTACTTATGTTTGCTGAACACGTCAGCAAACTCGATTAGCAAACCCCTCAATGCTCCCAATTGCACCTCGGACAAGTTAGCAGAACCCGCACACAACGAGTCCAACCACTCAGTCCCCTCATCACTTGGAGGATGCGACTCGACAGTGAAATCTGCTTGAGCCACGAGCCGTTCCTCAACGGGTAGCGGCACGGCGTGAGCCAGCACCGTTCCCTGCGCAATTACGGCCGGCCGCGACCCCGTATTCAGGACCATTACGAACGGCTCACTGTCCCCTCTCACCATGGTTTGAGCAACCGCTAAGTCGAGGCCCCTACTGGCCCTGTTAGACGGCCCCAACAGCACCCCCTGTGCCTCCGCACCCACCTCGAGTGGCTTCCTGAACCGAAGGGGTACTAACATTTGCGATCCCGGGGGCACCCGTACAGTGTGAGTTGCCAGCGCCTGCACCGTCGCACAAACCGTGCGCATTTTGGTCGGGCTCGACAAGAACGCAACCCGCCGACCTGACGGAAGCTCTATGCAGGCCTGATCTATAAGAATTTTGATGGGCATTTTGGACAAAAAGTCCGTACCTAGCAAACAGGGAACGGCCAGCGATGATGATACAAAAATAGGGCCCGCCAATTTGATGTCACCAATGCAAATAGTCGCCCGAATCTGGCCGATGATCCCCAGGGATCCCCCATTCGCCGCATAAAATGGCACGTCTACTGGCAGAAGGGGTCTACTTTGGACGGGAAGAATGTTATAAATAAGGTCCGAGATGATGGTGGCCGACGCACCCGTGTCAACAAGCACCCGGACCTCAACCCCGTCAATGAACCCCGTTACCACGGACGACCCGGCCGACGCAGCCACGATCCTGTGGGCCAATTCGGACCACTCGACTGCTTGCGGGCCGCGTACGGACCCCCCTCGCCGAAATGAACCCCCGGCACCCAGCCGCGAACCCCCCACCGCGAAGCGGCGACCCGACTGTGCCGTTTTTGTGGACCGAACGTGTGAGGTGCCGCGACTTGCCGGGTTTTGTTGGGATGACTTGTGGCCCTGGTCGTCGTCCCGACGTGGTCCTGTGGCGCGCTGACGCGGGGCCCGGCACCCGGCTGCGACGTGACCCCGAAGGCCGCAGTTGTAGCAGACGACGGACGTCGTAGGTTTCGGTTGCTCCAGCTTGCGGGGTGAACGTGTGGGCGAACGACCTCCCGTTCTCCACTCCCCCGGACGCGATGCAGCGAAGGCCTGCTCCTGCTCCGCAGCTGGCTGAGGTTCGGCGATCGTGGCGGCCAGTGCCGCGTTCCCCGGCCATTTGCAGACGACCCCCGGCCTGCGTTTGAGGACCTCGTACGCGTGAATGCTCGTGGCGATCGCCAGGGAGCAGATATCCATCTCGTCCGCCACGTTGATGGGGACCCCCAACTCGTGGGCCAACACCAGCAGCTGCTCCGTCACCATGGCGTCCTTCCCCTCCTTATCCATGCGGGGAAAAGCTGCGTCCGCCAAGGCGAGTAGTGCCGTGCGATAGGCGAGCGTCGTTTCTCCAGCCACCTTCCGCCGATCGTAGAACTGGTGGCGACACGTGGAGGGCGGCCCGAACACCTTCGCCATCAGGTGTAGTGCGGCCTGGAGCGTAGAGCGGGACGACCTTGCAGCAGATGTGAAGGCTGCAAGCGCGTCGTCGTCAAGCATCGCTGGCAACGCACGCAGGGCAGTGGTGTCGGACCACCCCGACATCTCCTGATGAGCGAGGAACCTTCGTTGGAAGGCTCCCCAGTCGCCCCCATCCGCCTTGAACGCCGACAGCGCAGGCAATCTTTGCTGGAGGACCCGATCGTCGTCGACGTCGGAGAGATTTTCCCGCGCTCCGCTGTAGTTGTGTAAAATGTCGGCTCGGTTGTCAGGCGCAAAATGGAGAGCTCCGGCGCGCGCTGATGACGTGGGCTGCGCTGCGCGGAGGTGTCCGGCCACGTGGCGTCCGTCTTTCCCGCCAATCGGTGGCGGCCCCCCAAAAACGGCGGCAACTTCCAGACTTTTGGCGCGAAGCGCCTTTTGGCGGGAATCCTCCAACGTCGCTTCCTCCACCAACCCCGCAGCCGTTTTTCCGCTCGCCGGAACGGAGATGTCGGCCAAGACAGCGGCGGCGGCGAGTAGCAACTCCGCCAACCGGGAGTGCGCGTCCTGGAGGCTGGTGTCGGAGGCAAGCGGAGCGTCGGCCATCACCGCGAAGTGCTGCATCGGCGGCAACTCCTCGTCCTCTACTCCCGAGGTTGGTGTCCCCGGTACGCCGTCGTCGTCCCGACCTCGCTCGTGGGTACGGGTAGTCTTCCTTGTGTCCATACTTCTTGAAGACAGGTTTACTTCTGACGCCAGTTGTAATGTAGTAACTCGGCGGGAGACGACTTCACGGGTAACACACTCTTTATTTTATCAAACTCGTTCACAGGTGACTAACACCTACTTTGTATCTCGGGTGACAAACACCCACTTAGTATCTCGGGTGACAAACACCCACTTAGTATCTCGGGTGACAAACACCCACTTAGCTACTTGGCGACTAACGCCCACTGAGCTACTCGGATGACCAACATCCACTTAGTATCTCGGGTGACAAACACCCACTTAGCTACTCGGCGACTAACGCCACTGAGCTACTCGGATGACCAACATCCACTTAGCTACTCGGCGACTAACGCCACTGAGCTACTCGGGACACTCCCTGCCCGGGGTATCCGTCTCGACTGTGGGTCCCCAGCCCGACCCACGGGGGGGGCGTCGGACCCCGGGTCCCACAGCCTCGCCTCCGAGCCACACAGGGCCCCGGTCCCCACAAGGACGGCGGGACTAGGGGTCTCGGGGCACTAGGTCGTCAGCTCCGTCTTCGGGTCTTCAACTGGGTAACTCTCCCCGAGTGCTCTCGCGCGTCCCCCTTTATACCCCACCTGCGGACGTCGCTGCGAGCACCCACTTATTCGACCAATCGCTGGGCGCATGCTACGATCCTCTTTTCCCACATCTCATCGTGCCTCACCACCCACGCCGCGCCGCCCCGTCATCTGTCACTCCCGGCGCGCGCGTCCACACCACGCCCACAACGCGTGCCCAACCCCGCACCCCGCGCCGCCCCGTGATCCATCACTGTCACAGTCGGCGCACGTCAATACCACCACTACATTTAGAACTGCCGCATAGTGTAGTGTATAGTGTAGTGTATAGTAGTGTATAGTAGTGTATAGTGTAGTGTATAGTAGTGTATAGTGTAGTGTATAGTGTAGTGTATAGTGTAGTGTATAGTGTAGTGTATAGTAGTGTATAGTAGTGTATAGTGTAGTGTATAGTGTAGTGTATAGTGTAGTGTATAGTAGTGTATAGTGTAGTGTATAGTAGTGTATAGTGTAGTGTATAGTAGTGTATAGTGTAGTGTATAGTAGTGTATAGTGTAGTGTATAGTAGCGTGATATTGTAGTGTATAGTTTAGTGTATAGTAGTGTATAGTGTAGTGTATAGTAGTGTATAGTGTAGTGTATAGTGTAGTGTTTAGTGTAGTGTATAGTGTAGTGTAGTGTATAGTGTAGTGTATAGTGTAGTGTATAGTAGTGTATAGTGTAGTGTATAGTAGTGTATAGTGTAGTGTATAGTAGTGTATAGTAGTGTATAGTAGTGTATAGTGTAGTGTATAGTAGTGTATAGTGTAGTGTAGTGTATAGTGTAGTGTATAGTGTAGTGTATAGTGTAGTGTATAGTGTAGTGTATAGTAGTGTATAGTAGTGTATAGTGTAGTGTATAGTAGCGTGATATTGTAGTGTATAGTGTAGTGTTTAGTATTGTATAGTTTAGTGTATAGTAGTGTATAGTGTAGTGTATATTGTAGTGTATAGTGTAGTGTATAGTGTAGTGTATAGTGTAGTGTATAGTAGTGTATAGTGTAGTGTATATTGTAGTGTATAGTAGCGTGATAGTGTAGTGTATAGTGTAGTGTATAGTAGTGTATAGTGTAGTGTATCGTAGTGTATAGTGTAGTGTATAGTAGTGTATAGTGTAGTGTATAGTAGTGTATAGTAGTGTATAGTAGTGTATAGTAGTGTATAGTAGTGTAGTGTATAGTAGCGTGATATTGTAGTGTATAGTGTAGTGGATAGTAGTGTTTAGTGTAGTGTATAGTAGTGTATAGTGTAGTGTATAGTAGTGTAGTTAGTGTAGTGTATAGTAGCGTGATATTGTAGTGTATAGTGTAGTGTATAGTGTAGTGTATAGTAATGTATAGTAGAGTTTGTTGTCCTTCACTCCCCCCCCCACCCGTGCCTCCGATTAGCCACAGTTGGCTACATACGGTGCAAAAGCGGTTCAACATACTTACATACTGCGCTATCTACTACAATTTAGACTATATACTACACTATAAACTACTATACAATACAATACACACTATACACTAGAGGCCGACCGAAACTGAAATTCTGGTTTCGGCCGAAACCCAAACCAGACCGTAAGTTAAACATTTACTTTCGTTCTAGATTTGAAGCTTTCGTGACTGCAAGGATTAATATTCTTAGGTTTTTTCGGTAAAGTCACGTAGGTAAAAAAATAAAATTAATAAAAGTAAATAAAAAATAAAATTAAAATCACGACGTTTTGGAGGCAACACAAGCTTCCGTCTGTATCAAGATACAGTAAATCCAGGGGTCTACCTTGGCTCCTCCCACCCTCATCCAGTATATATACAAGGACTGTTTCCTTGGAATTTCTCTTACTTGATACAGCTATTGTGCTGTGACGGTTCCACCTGAAGACGGAAGCTTGTGTTGCCTCCGAAACGTCGTGATTTTTATTTTATTTTACTTTTATTAATGTTAATTAAAACATTTTACCTACGTGACTTTACCGACAAAACCTAAGAATACATTTACTTTCGGCCGAAACCGAAGCCAAAACCAAAAGTCTAACTACACTTTCGACCGAGACCAAAACAGAAGGGTATATAACCGAAGTTACCAAACACAAGATTTATGAAATATGTCATGATGCAATGCTACTTTAATAAAAAAAATAATCTAGAACTAATCGTTCAAAGCCTGCAGTAAGAGTCGCTAAATATCAAATCTTGAGGTGTTACTTACTTAGTAATTATATCCAAACCAAACGAACGTTGTAGTTAAGAAACAACAGTTTTTCCGCATTCTCGCCCAGCAGGTTGCAGCCCCTTGCTTGCATCAGAATCGACTTTAGTGAAGTAATCCCACACCGCATGTTTTGACATTCTTCACGGTGATTAACTGCTCCGTTTATTAACTTAAATTTTCTACTTCACTCAGATTCGTCATTTCGCTATCACTAATTCGCTACGGAACTATTAACTGACTGAATATCAATATTGTCAGACTTCGAATTTCGGTATCAACACGCGTGTAGACTGAAGCGAACGCAACACATCAAGCCAAGGCGGGCAGGCGGCTGGGAACAGACAACAGAGTCACTTTGTTGTCGTCCCGCCAAAGAGACTCAACGTGTAATAAAGGTCGTGGAAGTGACTTCTGGAATCCGGTCTATATTTGTCTTTCGTTAACAACACTCCCATCTTACTCCTTCACGCTGCTGACAGACAGCGTGAGAGAGAGAGACACGCGCAGCCACGTGGCAGCCTGGACCCCCGCTCCCGCGTGGCCTCTCCCTCCGTTCGTTCCAGATCTGACCACGTGTTGTTCGTCTTCACTCCTATTTAACACCCGGGTCACGTGGTACCTTTCCACCAATCCTGGTTAGCCTCTATGGAATCTTCCAGACTCCATCGTAGGCTCCCGGGACCACGCCCCTGACTCGTCTCCCCATTGGCTGTGGCTAAAGCCAGCAGAACCAATCATCTACTTGCAGCTGTCACCTTGCCATTACGTCAGGGCCACGCCCCTAGGCTTCCCCCCATTGGCTATGGACCAGGACCGGCAGAGCCAATCATCGTGACGAGTTGTGATCCGTCAGCGACCCGGATATATCCTCACATTACGCACGGATGGAAATGCAGGCATAATTTCAACCGTGATGATGGTTACAAACTGAGTAATCATTGGAAAGATGTGATTAACCATGCAAAAAAGATTTAACTACACTTATTTGACCAATCTTATTTATTATTTGACAGACAACTATTACAGGTATACCATGTTTACCATGTTCACCATGTTTAGTTGTCACAAACCATAACAAAGGCTCACCCTCTTAAGCCTCACCTTACCATATGAATAAAAAGTGTGCTGTACTTGGCCCTTCCCCCCTCTCCAACCATTATATAAACGGAGTGGTAGCTCCTGCAATCTCTCATTTACTTGATACAGCTGTCGTGGCTGTGACGGTTCCACCTGAAGACGGAAGCTTGTGTTGCCTCCGAAACGTCGTGATTTTATTATTATTTATTTTGTATTAATTTTTATGTTTTTACCTACGTGACTTTACCGAAAAAACCTAAGAATATGCAGGCTGCCGTCCGTTGACCGGTCGTATATACATTAGCAGACCATGGTTGTGGCTGTAACCTCGCTCCCAAGCCGCTGCTGCTGATGTGTGTGTGTGTTTGCAGCCTATCGCATAGGATTGCCAGCGCCGACTGACCGGCCGATAGGCAGAGTGATAGACGTAGCACTAGCGTTATATTCTAAAAATAGATCTTCGGTTGACGACCGAAAGTCAATATCAGTTTTGGCCAAAACCGAACACAGACCGAAATTTAAGAATTGACTATCGGTCGAAAACAAAAGTAAGCCGAAAGAGGCCATTTGCCAACTTTTGGCTCCGAAACCGAAACGGAATTTCGGTCGGCCTCTACTATACATTACTATAGACTACACTAACTACACTATACACAACCATACACTACACTATAGACTACACTAACTACACTATACACTACACTATACACTGCACTATACACTACACTAACTACACTATACACTACACTATAGACTACACTATACACTACACTATACACTACACTAACTACACTATACACTACACTATACACTACACTATAGACTATACTAACTACACTAACTACACTATACACTACACTAACTACACTAACTACACTATACACTACACTAACTACATTGTACACTACACTAACTACACTATAGACTACACTAACTACACTATACACTACACTAACTAAACTATACACTACACTAACTACACTATAGACTACACTATACACTACACTAACTACACTATAAACTACACTATAGACTACACTAACTACACTATACACTACACTAACTACACTATACACTGCACTATACACTACTATACACTACACTATACACTATACTATAGACTACACTAACTACACTATAGACTACACTAACTACACTATACACTACACTAACTACACTATACACTACACTAACTACACTATACACTACTATACACTACACTATACACTACATTATACACTACACTAACTACACTATACTATACACTACACTAACTACACTATAGACTACACTAACTACACTATACACTACACTCACTACACTCACTACACTATACACTACACTATACACTACTATACACTACACTATACACTACTATACACTACACTATACACTACATTATACACTATACACTACACTATACTATACACTACACTAACTACACTATACACTACACTAACTACACTATACACTACACTATACACTAACTACACTATACACTACACTAACTAAACTATACACTACACTAACTACACTATACACTACACTATAGACTACACTATACACTACACTAACTACACTATACACTACACTATAGACTACACTAACTACACTATACACTACTATACACTACACTATACACTATACTATAGACTACACTAACTACACTATACACTACACTAACTACACTATACACTACACTAACTACACTATACACTACACTAACTACACTATACACTACTATACACTACACTATACACTACACTATACACTACACTATACACTACACTAACTACACTAACTACACTAACTACACTATACACTACTATACACTACACTATACACTACATTATACACTACACTAACTACACTATACTATACACTACACTAACTACACTATAGACTACACTAACTACACTATACACTACACTCACTACACTAACTACACTATACACTACACTCACTACGCTATACACTACACTATACACTACACTATACACTATACACTACACACTATACACTACATTATACACTATACACTACACTATACTATACACTACACTAACTACACTATACACTACACTAACTACACTATAGACTACACTAACTACACTATACACTACACTCACTACACTATACACTACTATACACTACACTATACACTACACTATACACTACACTACACTAACTACACTATACACTACACTAACTACACTATAGACTACACTAACTACACTATACACTACACTCACTACACTATACACTACACTATACATTTGTAATGCGGGCGAAAGCGACCTTCCGGATGTGACGTCACGAGGAGGCGGAGCCAGGTGACGTGGGTGAAAGGTAGGGGGTCCTTAAGCGGGTAAACCGGAAGGAGAAGTCAGTCGGGGTGTGAATGGAAAGGTGTGGGGCCACGCGGGCGTACGAGCCGAGGGGGCACCGTCAGAAGCGGGAGCCAACCCTGGGAACAGTAGGGAGCTACTGGGAGGTGTAAAGCTGCAGATAGAGATAGGCAGTAAGGCTGTGTGTGAGGGGCAGCGGGGTGGCTGCCAAGAGTCGCAGGAGCGACGAGAAGGCGAGACAGCACGAGGCTGTCAGAGCTGCAGCAGGAACAGCCAAGGGAGCTGTGTGAGAGTACAGCAGCGGAGCTGCTGTGGGGCTGCAAGAGCGACAAGAACAGCAGCGGGGCTGCTGATGTGGACTGGAGTGACATCGGAACCAGCACAGAGAGAATAAGAGAGACAGCCGTGTGGGAACGCAGTACGGACCGAATAAAGGACACTGAGCCAGAGATCGTGGTCAAGTCTTTTATTACACTGGGGTCAGAAGTGAAACGGCATGTCTAAGCAAGTAAGGAAGAAAATTCCCCCGGCGCCAGCATCGGCTTCTTCGTCCGACGACGACGAATTCCCTCCGACCACGGATTCTGCTGGGGTGGTGGAGGAGAGCCCTCCTGAGGCGAGCACGGGGACGGGCGTGGAAGATGTCGGCGCGATGGCGGGTCCGTCAACAACATCGGACGCTGACCAAAGATGGCAACAGGTGGCAGAACAACTGGAGACACTCAAGGACGTCCTGGCGCATCTATGTCACCTCGTTACGCCAAGGACGACGATGGAACGAGAAGGTGCTCCACGGGCCGCCACGTTGCCTGCCCTGCCGCCGCCATTGGCCACGCGGCAAGAAGACGCCATCTTGCGCGCTCCGCGGCGCCAAACCGCCATCTTGGCCACGCCGCGGGCCGACGCCATTTTGAATTTGCCTCCAGAACAACCATCATTGGAAGACGGCGTAAAGAGGAGTCGGAGTCGCCACCTTACTACAGTTAAGGAATTCTCTATCGGGGGCGATTGGAGCGCTTTCGCCTGCCGATTTTTGGCGGCGGTTCGTTCAGCAAGATGGACCGATGCGGAGGCCTTGGAAGTGTTGCCGACTCTACTGGACGACGAATCTGTTCGATTTTTCCGTTCCATAACGGCCGATAAGAAGAAGACTTTATGTGGAGTTTTTGAGGAAATGGCCGACGCCTATGAGCCACCTGACGACGCGCATCGGCGATTCGCTCAACGACAACGAGCACCCGAAGAATCGCCCGTGGCGTTCAGGGGTGCGGTGTTGGAGCTGGCCATGGCAGCATATCCTGACACGCCACAGGATCTGCTCGAGCCTCTCATATTGGGAAAAATGCTGGAGCTGTCTCGGGATCTGGGGATCCCCATGCCTGTGTGTGGGCATGAGAAGCTCACGTCCCGGGCGGCAGCAAAGTGTCTGGATGCGCAGTTTAATCTCCGTCGCTGGAAGCAAGTGGCGGCATGGACGGGTGGGCCCGTCAAGGAAGGAGGCGCGATGGGGTGGGACCCCACAAGGGCGATCTATGTGCCGGATGAGCGGGGTCCACAGGAGCTGACGGCTGCCTCCTCTCCATGGTCGGGACGCGGAAGGCCGGGGCCGCGCGCTACGCCATCGGGACGGGGCCGCCGGGATGCAAGACCTGCGCTTCGGCGCAACGAGGCCGATTGCTTCCGCTGCGGCCGTAGGGGCCATTACGCCAAAGATTGCTGGGCCCGCTTCCCGGGTCCGCCGCAGCAGGAGCCCACAACCCCGGACAAGCCGACCAAGGAACCTCCGAAACAGGCATGTCGGCACGCACCAGACACTCGGCAAGGCTTTACACCTCACCCACCACCTTTGTTGCGCGATCCTATTGTTGTTGTTAAAGAAAGGCCATCGACGTTGCCTTGTCATTCAGTTACGCAGTGGCGCAAATTGGCACGGAGAGTTGTCGCGGCCGCTACGGGTTCGTCCACTGTACCGGGGTCCATACAAGGTGTGGACGTGCGCATTTTGGTCGACTCGGGAGCGTCTGCGACTATTATATCGGATGTCATTTTCCATCTGTTGGGCATTCCGCTGGGGGCTGTGCGTCCGGTTTATGGGTCTTGCGTCGCTGCGAACGGGGGTAGTATGGGTATCGTGGGCCAGGTGGATGCTAAGATATCTATAGGGGATGTGTCGGCTTCGGGCGTTGTGTTAATATCGAGATCTTTGGCGGTTCCTTGCTTACTGGGCACGGATTTTTTGGCTAAGATGCCCATTTTGATTAAAATCAATGAGAATTGTATTGAATTGCCGGGGGGCCGTCGAATCTCGTTTCTGCCGTCGCCCTGGGGGCGACCTGCTTCGGCCGTACAGGTGCAGGCGCTGTCCGTCGCATCTGTGGACATCCCACCTGGTTCACAGATGCTTATACCCTTGCGGTATCGGAAGCCCCTGCCCAATCGGCTAGGAGCATTAGGGGTCTTGATGTCACCATCCGCCACGATAACAACGGGATTGGCGTTAGTTGGGGCACAGACCATCGTCCGGCCGGATCAATTACCGGTTTTACAGGTGCTTAATGCGGGGGTGGAAAACATCCGTGTTCCGGCCGGTACGGTTGTGGCACATGCCACTACGGCGTTTGCGACGCACGATTGTCCGCATCGCCGGGGAGTGGTCGCTGGTGTTTCCGAGCCAAGGGGTTCGGATAATCGTTGGATCGCTACCTTATGTGACGAAAATTCTTCCCTTTCCGTGGGGCAACGTGATGCGCTGCGTAAATTGTTGCTGACGTATTCGGATGTGTTCAGCTCCGACGATTTGGATTTGGGACGCACATCGTTGCTTTCCCATCACATTGAGACGGGCGACGCTGCCCCTATTCGGTTAAATTCGCATCGGATGAGTCCAGCGGAGCGAGAACACGTTCGGGGGGCGGTGGAAGACATGTTGGCTGCGGACATTATATCGCCATCTAACAGCCCATGGGGCGCTCCTGTGGTCTTGGTTAAGAAAAAGGATGGCAACTTGCGATTTTGTGTCGATTTCCGGAAATTGAATAAGATATCGGTGGCAGATGCGTACCCCCTGCCGCGTATGGACGACTCCCTTGACGCATTGTCGGGGGCTAAGTTCTTTTCCACACTGGACCTCTCTTCGGGATTTTGGCAGCTTCCCCTTGACGAGTCCTCACGGGAGAAAACCGCATTCCGTACGCCGCAGGGGTTATTTTAATTCAACTGCCTCCCGATGGGATTGAATGCGGCCCCTGCTACATTTCAAAGATTGATGGAGCTCGTTTTGACGGGGTTGCAGTGGGAGACGTGTCTTATATATTTGGACGATATTATTGTGTTCAGCCGCACATTTGAGGAACATTTAACGCGGCTGGAGACAGTGTTCACGAGGATGCGCTCTGCCAATTTGAAATTCAAACCAAAGAAATGCCACCTACTGCAACGGTCCGTCCGTTATTTGGGGCACATTGTGAGTGCAGAGGGGGTGTCCACGGATCCGGAAAAGACGGCGTGTGTCCGGGATTGGCCGACTCCGGCCTCTGTGGGGGATGTTCGGCGGTTTTTGGGATTTGCCTCGTATTACCGAAGATTTGTGCCGGGGTTTGCGACGATTGCGAGGCCCTTGCATCTCCTTACGGGTAAAGGACGGAAATTTGTTTGGGGAGAGCCGGAAGAGGCGGCCTTTCGGAGTCTGCGTGATCTATTGGCTACGGCCCCGACATTGGATTATCCCGATTTTGATCGCCCTTTCATTCTTGATACGGACGCGAGTGACACAGGTATTGGGGCGGTATTATCACAGTCTAAAGGGGGCGTAGAGCGCGTCGTGGCGTATGGTAGCCGAGTCTTGTCGCCTGCGGAAACACGCTACTGTGTCACTCGTAGAGAACTTTTGGCGGTTGTTTTTTTCCTACGGCAATTTCGACCGTACCTTTACGGTCGTTCTTTTATTGTGCGTACGGATCATGCGGCCTTGCAATATGCACTTAAAATGGACCAGCCATCGGGACAGTGGGCACGTTGGTTGGACACGCTGCAGGAATTTTCCTTCCAAATTCAACATCGGAAGGGAGTGCGCCATGCGAACGCTGACGCACTTTCCAGATTACCAGGGCGCGCCCCTTGTAAATGTGCGTCGGGGACGCATAGGTGTTCGCCGATTCTGAACCCCCCTCAGCCGCTTACGTTGGCCGTCGGGAAGTCGGATACTCCGATGGAACCGGGACCGACTGATGGGGTTTTGAATCTGCCGCGGTCTGTCTGGATTCGGGAACAGATGATGGACGAGTCGTTGTTGTCCATGCGGAAGCGGTCTATGAGGGACAATGGGAGTCCGAGTTCGGCTGTGGGGCCGCAAACCGCTCTCCGAGATGGTCTGCTTATGTGGCAAGAAAGGTTCCAGGAAAGCTGGCGTGTGGTGGTACCAACGTCCTTGCGATTTGAGTTGATTAGAACTCTCCATTGTGACACACTATTGCATTTAGGGGTGCAGAAGACCTTGTTGACGTTACAACGTCATTATTTTTGGCACGGCATGGCGACAGATGTCGTAGGGCACGTGCGCGCGTGCCCTGAATGCGCCCGGCGTAAGCCGCCTAAACATCCTTACGTGCCGCCTCTCCAGTCGATTCAGGTGTCTCGAGTCAATGAATTGGTGGCACTGGACATATTGGGACCCTTCCCACCATCGGCGAGGGGAAATAAATATTTGCTGGTAGGGGTTGAGTATCTCTCCCGTTGGCCGATGGCCTGGCCGTTGCCCGATCAGTCGGCCGCGGCCATCACCGACGCCTTTTTGTTTGGGTACATTATGGACAAGGGGGCGCCGGAGAGACTCCTCACGGACCAGGGCCGAAATTTCTCTTCTAAATTATTGGCTGAAGTGTGCGCAGGCCTTGGGACTAAGAAGATACGGACATCTCCATACCATCCGCAGACGGATGGTATGGTTGAGCGGCTGAACAGGACATTGTCTGCCATGCTTTGCCATACTGTGAGTGAACAGCAATCGGATTGGGATCTGCACATCCCCGGAGTGCTTTCGGCGTACAGGATGACGCCCCATGCGGCTACAGGGTATTCGCCGTTTTACCTTATGTATGGTCGGGAAAACGTGCCTCCGGTGGATGTGCAATTGGGTACTGGGGTGAAGGGACCTCGTAAACCACTCCCTGAATACATTCAGGACACGGTTCGCCGGGTTACGGAGGCGCGGGAAAACGCCCGCGTGGCTACGGCCAAAGCCCAGGCCCGGAACGAGCGGTATGCTCGGCGGTCTGAGGGGGAGTGCCCCTGGAAGGTGGGAGACCTGGCCTGGCTCCATTGCCCGCAGGTGCGGCCGGGGACCTCTCCTAAATTGCACAAACCTTGGCATGGTCCTGTGCGCCTCATTGAGGTTCCCAATCCACAGTCGGCGCGCGTTCAGTTTGGTTCTCGCCGTTGGTTTGTTCATACGTCGCGGTTGAAACCATATGTTGCTCCCCTACGTGATGCGTCATCTCCCAATGTTGCCTTGCCGGGGTCTGTTGCTGCTGACTCTGACTCTTCCCCGCCTGCGTCCATTGATCTTGCTAGAGCGCCTGTCGTACCTGTTCCAGACAGGCCGACCGTGACACCGCGGGGGAGGAGTGGGCCTGTTCGGAGGGCGCCTGCCAGGGCTGCGGTACCTTCAAGCCCGGCGACCCTTCCGACCCCGCTGCAGGCGCATTCGCGGAATACGACCAAGACTGATTCGTCAGGGACACGAGATGTCGGTGGACTTCCAATCGCAGCAGGGGAATTACCCCCTGTCATTTCTCGTGTTCCATCGCGTCCCCGTTCTACAAGTGGGCCGCCGACCGTCCGGGACGGGCCGGCGACCCGCACTCGTTCCAAATCGCTTACGTTTCGTTGATTGTATGTTGTTATTGTTCTTGCCGTCGTATTTATCGCATGCTTTCGTACGTTCGTCGATGTTACTTGTGTGTTGTTCTTGTTGTTATATTGCATGCTTAGTGTCCTTTAAGGGGGAAGGTCGGTTCACCGCATTACGCTTTGGTGTTGTTCAGCCGAGGTCGGCTGGGTTTTTTCTTTGGGGGAGGGTGGTGTAATGCGGGCGAAAGCGACCTTCCGGATGTGACGTCACGAGGAGGCGGAGCCAGGTGACGTGGGTGAAAGGTAGGGGGTCCTTAAGCGGGTAAACCGGAAGGAGAAGTCAGTCGGGGTGTGAATGGAAAGGTGTGGGGCCACGCGGGCGTACGAGCCGAGGGGGCACCGTCAGAAGCGGGAGCCAACCCTGGGAACAGTAGGGAGCTACTGGGAGGTGTAAAGCTGCAGATAGAGATAGGCAGTAAGGCTGTGTGTGAGGGGCAGCGGGGTGGCTGCCAAGAGTCGCAGGAGCGACGAGAAGGCGAGACAGCACGAGGCTGTCAGAGCTGCAGCAGGAACAGCCAAGGGAGCTGTGTGAGAGTACAGCAGCGGAGCTGCTGTGGGGCTGCAAGAGCGACAAGAACAGCAGCGGGGCTGCTGATGTGGACTGGAGTGACATCGGAACCAGCACAGAGAGAATAAGAGAGACAGCCGTGTGGGAACGCAGTACGGACCGAATAAAGGACACTGAGCCAGAGATCGTGGTCAAGTCTTTTATTGCACATTACTATACACTACTATACACTACACTATACACTACACTATACACTACACTATACACTACACTATACACCAGAGGTGTGGACTCGAGTCATGTGACTTGGACTCGAGTCAGACTCGAGTCATGAATTTGATGACTTGCGACTCGACTTGGACTTGCATAACAATGACTTTGTCCCACCTCTGCTATACACTACAATATACACTACTATACACTACACTATACACTACACTATACATTACTATACACTACACTATACACTACACTAACTACACTATACACTACACTAACTACACTATACAATACACTATACATTACTATACACTACACTATACGGCAGTTCTGAACAAACGAGTTTGTCAATCTAGACGACTATTTAAAAGTCACAGCGTAGCCTCCCAATGGACTTCCTAACACTACACCACTCTACTACATTTCTATAGAACTGCTTGGTGTTGTTGTGTTAGTTTGTTGGTTCTTTCGGTAAAGTCACGTAGAATGGAAATAATAAAATAATAAAAATAACACATTATAAAATAATTCTCACGACGTTTCGGCCACAACGCAAGCAGCCGTCCTCAGGTGGAGAGCAGGTCTGTCGAGGAGACAGCGTCTGAATGACACGCCCCAGGCTTGGAGCGACTATTTAAGCTGGGATGGAGGGGGGAATGGCGCCTTGACAAAATAATTTGAATATCAAGAGGAATTTAGAATTTACCATAAATATGCTAAATTCCTCTTGATAGGCGATGCTGCGCGGATTGTGCGAGGCGTGGCTCCTGGAATTGATGTGGTCCAGGAAATGGTTCAATGCTGGGAGGCCATGTGGCCAAATGACGAAAGTGTCATCTACATACCTCTTCCAAAGGGAAGGACGCAGGGTGGACGTTTGGATGGCGTCTGATTCAAACTTTTCCATGAAAACATTGGCTATCACTGGTGACAAGGGGCAGCCCATAGGGGTACCCTCATTCTGTTTGTAGAAGGTGCCATTCCAGGTAAAGTAAGTGTTGGTGAGGCAATGCCTAACCAGCGCAGGTACATCCGAGTTCAGTCCATGTTGGACCAAGTCTTCAATTATTGTTAAGGTGTCAGGCACTGGGACTTTGGTAAACAGAGATACCACATCAAAACTGATGAGGATATCGTCAGGAGACAGTACCATGTCCTTGACCATAGAGACCAATTGGGTTGAGTTAAGTACTGCTGAAGTGGTCTTGCCAGTGAAGGGGAGCAGAGTATCTGATAGAGGGGGAGCCCGTAGGGGTACCCTCATTCTGTTTGTAGAAGGTGCCACGCTTTGAAGATGTTTACCCTTTAACGGGGTGGCTGCGGTGGGCAGCGTACGTGGCGGCGAGTGTGCCGTGGTTTTTAAATCCTTTATATTAAGTTCACTTGCTTGCGCGCTTACGACCGTGCAAATCTTTCGGTCGTTTTTTAACCCACTTCCCGTGATCCAATCGAGCTGACATTTTGCACACAGACTCGTTTGTGCGTGACAATTTATTTTCGTGACAAATTTTTTTCCAAAATGTTACACTTTTTAGGAATTTTTTTTTTCATATTTAATTTAAAATACCAATGTGATAAAAATGAAACTCTTACTCAAGAAAAACAGAAATGAATAATAAAATAAAACCGACGCCACGCATATAAAGGATTTATAGTGAAAAACTTTGTTTTTACGGGTTAATTTTTTCTGCCTGTCACCAGGAACCGTTTATGACTAATGACTCCAGCGCAATTGCCGCTGGAGGAATAAAGTTGTTTCAAAGTCAAAAGTCAAAAGGGACAAAGTGAGGATGACCCTGCTGAGGCTGCGGTGCCTCAAATATTGGAGTACGAAGTCATCACCCCCTGTGAGTGGCTGGCTGCGGTCATCGTTGGCACCACGCCGATGATTCCACCCCCACGTCTCTCTCTTCTTTACGATCAGAGGAAACACGAAGATGCTCGGTGTAGTCGGCACTTGGCTTCGTTCATCATTTCGTCTCCCTCTCTGTCTCTCTCTCTCTCCCGTCGCGTGCGCCAGAGGTCAGCCGAGTCGCTCCGGAGTTCGGAGGACGATGGAATTCGCGTGGATCCTCCTCCTGCTGCTGGTCTCGCTTCACGTGCCGCACGCCTCGTGTCAAACGCGTGAGTGGAAAAGTTAATTCTCGATTTGAAGCTTTCGTGACTACAAGGAACCACATGCTCTTTGTTTTTTTTCGGTAAAGTCACGTAGGTTAAAAAAGGAAAAGAAATCAATTAAATCACGACGTTTCGGAGGCAACACAAGCATCCGTCTTCAGCTGGAAGCGTCACAGCAAAAAATATAAAAATTAAAAACCACTCCTGTTACAGTCATTATAGCTGTGACGGTTCCACCTGAAGACAGAGGCTTGTGTTGCCTTCGAAACGTCGTTATTTAATCTATTTGGTTACATTTTTTTAACCTACGTGACTTTACCGAAAGAACTAAAGAGTAGAGTGGAAAAGTTCTCGACTGAAAGTCGAACTAACTAAAATCTAATTTCTATTTTACCGGGGGTGTGTGTAAGGCAGTGGCGGCTCCTGCAAAATCTCTCAGGGGGGGCAAATGTCTGGATGATTGATAAGGATAAGGTCCACCCATGCAAAGGATAAATTAACAGCTTAAGCATGTAAAGGCAACTTCACTTCTTTAATATTAATGAAAAATAAAGTGACTCTTACAATACATCTTGTTTGTTTCTATACTCACTATTATTACAATCCACTCAAGTTTATTTTATTAAAGATTCCACTAGGTGGCGACAAATTATATTGTTGGATGAAACGTGCTTACGTATGATGACGTAAGCACGTATGATGACGTAAGCACGTTAGTGCGAGCCCTCCCGGAAGCCATAGAGAATGCATTGCAGCGCCCCCCGTTCGAAAAAAAACATCTTTGAATGTAAGTCCATGGGGCCACTCGGGGCGATTCTCAGCCGGAGTGAAATCGCCCAAAAAGAGGCGGTACTCCACAGAACGTGACATGACGCTGATTGGACTATATCCAGAGGCACAGTGACGGCTAGCGTGACTCTGTGGTTGAATGACATTGGTGGTGCGTCGCCCAATCGCCCTAATGAAGAAACCGCCCCTGGTGTAAGGGCATATTTGAGGGGGGAGGGGTCTGACTTTTTGTGACACCGTGTGACGATGGGGGGGGGGGGTCAAAAATCGTCCAAAATCGCGTGACGTCATTTATGGACGGCCCCTCATTAGCATTATTATATTTTTGCTGTAACGAATGAGAACCAAAGGGATGCAGGTTGCAGTGAAGGCAAAGAGCCATCGGGATAGATGCCGAGTGACGTTGATTCTAAAAATCCGCGTGACCACGGGAAGACAGAAAGACGCAGACTCCAAATATACAGCACCAGACATCGTCAGGGTCCGAATCGAACCGACGACCTCCTGTATACCAGGCGAGGTAGTTAACATCTCCTAGCCACTGTGATGATGATGAGACAAAGACATAGAAACTCCAAATATACACAAGGCGTCAGGGTAGGGAATCGAACCGATGTCCTCCTGTATACCAGGCGAGGTAGTTAACATCTCCTAGCCACTGTAGAATGATCCACGACAATGCTGATGCTCTTTTAATATCGTGTTTGTTTGCGATTGTCATTGTCGTCCCACCGATGTCGTCACCATCAGTGGATACTTCAACAGCATCAGCAACAACCACCACAACAGACGTACCAATCACAACCACCACAACAGACGTACCAATCACAACCACCACAACAGACGTACCAAACACAACCACCACAACAGACGCACCAATCACAACCACCACAACAGATGCACCCAACACAACCACCACAACAGACGCACCCAACACAACCACCACAACAGACGCACCCAACACAACCACCACAACAGATGCACCCAACACAACCACCACAACAGACGCACCCAACACAACCACCACAACAGACGCACCCAACACAACCACCACAACAGATGCACCCAACACAACCACCACAACAGACGCACCCAACACAACCACCACAACAGATGCACCCAACACAACCACAACAACAGACGTACCAATCACAACCACCACAACAGACGTACCCAACACAACCACAACAACAGATGCACCAAACACAACCACCACAACAGACGCACCAATCACAACCACAACAGACGCACCCAACACAACCACCACAACAGACGCAGCCAACACAACCACCACAACAGACGCACCCAACACAACCACCACAACAGATGCACCCAACACAACCACCACAACAGACGCACCAAACACAACCACCACAACAGACGCACCCAACACAACCACCACAACAGACGCACCCAACACAACCACCACAACAGATGCACCCAACACAACCACCACAACAGACGCACCAAACACAACCACCACAACAGACGTACCAATCACAACCACCACAACAGACGCACCCAACACAACCACAACAACAGACGTAGCAAACACAACCACCACAACAGATTTACCCAACACAACCACCACAACAGATGCACCCAACACAACCACCACAACAGATGCACCCAACACAACCACCACAACAGATGCACCCAACACAACCACCACAACAGACGTACCAATCACAACCACAACAGACGTACCAATCACAACCACCACAACAGATTTACCCAACACAACCACCACAACAGACGCACCAAACACAACCACAACAGACGTACCAATCACAACCACCACAACAGACGCACCAAACACAACCACCACAACAACCACACCGACCACAACCAACACAACAACCACACCGAACACAACAACCACAACAACCACACCAACCACAACCACCACAACAACCACACCCAACACAACCACCACAACAACCACACCGACCATAACCAACACAACAACCACACCGAACACAACAACCACAACAACCACACTGACCACAACCAACACAACCACACCGAACCCAACAACCACAACAGCCACACCGACCACAACCAACACAACAGCCACACCGACCACAACCAACACAACAACCACACCGAACCCAACCACCACAACAACCACACCGAACCCAACCACCACAACAACCACACCGAACACAACAACCACAACAACCACACCAAACACAACCACCACAACAGACGTACCAAACACAACCACCACTACAGCCACCACACCGGCAACAGCAGAAACGACAACATGGCCGGCGCCATATTCAACGCCATCATCGCCGCCACCACCGACATCGACAGCTGCAACAACCTCAATGGCAGCACCAGCAACTACTTCATCGCTGCTGGGAACGGGTGAGGGCATTCTGTCGACATGCATGCACACCGGCTCGTGCACATCACGTGCTCGCAATGAGGCTTTTTACCACGTGCCCACAATGAGGCCTCACCACGTGACCACGATGAGGCTTTTTACCACGTGCCCACACTGAGACTTCACCACGTGACCACGATGAGACTTCACCACGTGCCCACACTGAGACTTCACCACGTGCCCACAATGAGACTTCACCACGTGCCCACACTGAGACTTCACCACGTGACCACGATGAGACTTCACCACGTGCCCACAATGAGACTTCACCACGTGCCCACAATGAGACTTCACCACGTGCCCACAATGAGACTTCACCACGTGCCCACAATGAGACTTCACCACGTGACCACAATGAGACCTCACCACGTGACCACAATGAAACTTCACCACGTGACCACAATGAGACTTCACCACGTGCCCACAATGAGACTTCACCACGTGCCCACAATGAGACTTCACCACGTGCCCACAATGAGACTTCACCACGTGACCACAATGAACGTTCACCACGTGACCACACTGAGACTTCACCACGTGACCACAATGAGGCCTCATCACGTGACCACAATGAGGCCTCATCACGTGACCACGATGAGGCCTCATCACGTGACCACAATGAGACCTCACCACGTGACCACAATGAACGTTCACCACGTGACCACACTGAGACTTCACCACGTGACCACAATGAGGCCTCATCACGTGACCACGATGAGGCCTCATCACGTGACCACGATGAGGCCTCATCACGTGACCACAATGAGGCCTCACCACGTGCCCACAATGAGACTTCACCACGTGACCACAATGAACGTTCACCACGTGACCACACTGAGACTTCACCACGTGACCACAATGAGGCCTCATCACGTGACCACAATGAGGCCTCATCACGTGACCACGATGAGGCCTCATCACGTGACCACAATGAGACCTCACCACGTGCTCACAATGAGGCCTCACCACGTGACCACGATGAGACTTCACCACGTGCTCACAATGAGACTTCACCACGTGCCCACAATGAGACTTCACCACGTGCTCACAATGAGACTTCACCACGTGACCACAATGAGACTTCACCACGTGACCACAATGAGACTTCACCACGTGCCCACAATGAGACTTCACCACGTGCCCACAATGAGACTTCACCACGTGCCCACAATGAGACTTCACCACGTGCCCACAATGAGACTTCACCACGTGCCCACAATGAGACTTCACCACGTGCCCACAATGAGACTTCACCACGTGCCCACAATGAGACTTCACCACGTGCCCACAATGAGACTTCACCACGTGACCACAATGAGACTTCACCACGTGACCACAATGAGACTTCACCACGTGACCACAATGAGACTTCACCACGTGCCCACAATGAAACTTCACCACGTGACCACAATGAGACTTCACCACGTGACCACAATGAGACTTCACAACGTGACCACAATGAGACTTCACCACGTGACCACAATGAGACTTCACCACGTGACCACAATGAGCCTTCACCACGTGACCACAATGAGGCCTCCAAACAACGTCTCCTAACGAACTTGCATCACACGTCACGCGCCCACCACCACAACAGAAAGGTGGTTTCAGCGGTACCAAAACAATATGGCGTCCCCCCCCCCTTCCCCCTCCCCCCTCCCTGCTAGGTCGGAGCGACTTCTCCAATGGCAGCGGCACCGTCGCATCCGCCGAGTACGTGCCGGTCGACCGCGCCGTGAGCCACGTGTTTGCGATCCACACCACGGCGCCGAAAGTCGTCAGGGTCAAGGTCGAGTGGATCAGGTATTCAGTCGACTAAGGCGGGGGTGGAAGGGGTGGTGGTGGTGGTGGTGCCTCAAATATTAGAAGAAGAAGTAGTCACCCCCTGTGAGTGGCTGGCTGAGGTGCCATCTGTTGAGGAAGTGCTGAAGGGGATCCAGAGTCTGAGACCAGGAAAGGCACTGGGCAGAGATGATTGCCCAAGCGAAATGCTGAGGGAGGGTGGTGGATGTGCACAGACTGCCCTACATGACATCATAACAACAATCTGGACCACTGGACGGGTTCCTCAGGATTGGAAGGATGCCCTGGTGGTCCCCCTCTTTAAGAAGGGGGACCGCACAGACTGTAACAACTACAGGGGCATCTCACTCCTCAGTGTGAGGCCGGGAAAGGTCCTGGCAAGGATTATTCAACATCGCCTTGCTAGGCACGCTGAGGAGAGGCTTGCGGAGCCCCAATGTGGTTTCAGATAAGGGCGGTCCTGCACAGATGCCATATTTTCTGTCCGTCTGCTACACCAGAGGTGTAGGGATTTCCCACAAGACCTACTTCTCTGCTTTATTGACCTGGTCAAGGCCTATGATACCATTAGCAGGCATGGGCTCTGAGTTGTTGTTCGTGCTTTCAGAATCCTTGACTCGCTGTTCAAAATCATTAAGGACCTTCATGATGGTCAGTGGGCTCGGGTAAAACCACATGGCCAGGAGATGGAGCCATTCCCTTTTCACCTTGGGGTGCGATAGGGATGTCCTCTGGTTCCTACATTTTTAACATATATTTCGACCACGTAGTTTGTGAAGCCTTCGTTGGTTGTACCACAGTAATTTCCATATGGTACAGATACAATGGGAGGCTGATCGATGCCCGGGTGCGGTCAAGGGATGAATCCCAATAGTTCAACAATGTTACGTATGCTGATGTTCTGGTAATTGCTGTTCTCTTAGAGGAAACATTGGAGGTCCTGCTGTTGAACCTGGAGCATGCCACTAAGAGGTGGGGCCTTACCATCAGCCCCACCAAAACTAAGCACCTGCCTGGGTATTTTGTACCATCGGACACTCCACCCCCACGACTCCCAATTGGTGATGGGGCAGTTGTGGAGAGAGTGGAGAGTTTCCCATACCTGGGCAGTGTGCTCATGACCAGTTTGACAGCAGAGGTCTCACTCCGAATCAGTCGAGAGTAACGCTACGTGGAAGCTACCTGGTCTGTCGCTCCACACAAAGCTTCAGGTCTTCTCGGCCACAGTCATGCCCTCCCTTCTCTTCACTTGCGAAACGTGGACCCCCCTAATGTAACATCTTTGCTGGTTAGAAACTTTTAGGCTGTCTTTCCTACGATCCATACTCGGTTTAACCAGGCTGGTTTGTGTGAGGAACTCACAAATCCTTGAAAGATCTGGACAAAGTCCCATCGGTGAGCTCCTCCAGCAGGCAAGGCAGTGTTGGCTGGGTAGTGTAGCCCGCATGCCCAGCCACCGCATGCCCAGACAGCTTTTGTTCGGCTGGACAGAGGGGGCTAAACAGGTGTGGCACGGGCTACAGAAGAGATGGAGTAATGTAGAACAAGAGGATATGGAGCTTAGTGTCTGATGACTGGTACCAGCGGTGTCAAAATCGGCCTCTGTGGAGGAGGCTCGTGAAGGACGCTACTGGGCAGTTGGAGGCAGTCGCCCTCCAACAACAATGGAGGGAGAGGAGCGATGCTCACAACAACGAGCGGAGCGCCGGGTGGCTAAAGCACAGCAAGTTGGCTCAGTAGGGGCACAGGTGGCGCATCGTCCAGTCATCTTTGTCGACCCGTGGCACCTGGGCCTGCCCCGTGACCTCCTGCCGTGGGCGTTTGACACTTCACGTGGCCTCAATGTGCACATAGCCTGGCACAAGCATCGTGGTGAGATCACCGCAACTTAGTGGCGAATGGCTGTTGTTGTTGTTGTTGTTGGTGGCAGTGATGATGGCATTTTCTCAAAGCCCCAACAACGGGGCGATCACAGCAAGTGGACGAACATTCGGGGTGTAAACGCAGCAAGAATGAGCGCCTTGAACTCTCTCAACTAAAAAAGAGAGGTGACATTGTCATCCTCTCAGCCGACAAGGGCAATGCCACTGTCATCTTGAACAAAGCCACATACAATAACAACATTCAGGACCTACTTAATGATGGCAGCTATACCATGATCAATAGAGATCCTACCAACTGCCTGGTTACGAAAACCAACAACATCATCACTGATTCGACATATTTAATCGATTCTAGATTTGAAGCTTTCGTGACTGCAAGGATTCATATTGTTAGTTTTTTCGGTAAAGTCACGTAGGTTAAAAAATGAAATAAAAATTAATAAAAATAATAAAACAATAAAATCACGACGTTTCGGAGGCAACACAAGTCTCCGTCATCAGGTGGGACCGTCACAGCCGAATTAGCTGTATCAAGTGAGGCAATGATTCATGAAGTAATCCCTTATAAGCAAGTTGAAGGGGGGAGGAGAGCTCATCAGAATGTGGTAGCCAATGAATGGAACGTATCGGGAGGGAGGGGGGCGGGGCTCAAAGACAGCACGGAGTGCTAAGTACAACGTATCGGGAGGGGGGGGGGGCCAAAAAAAATGTGGACGACGGCTTGGAAGCGGTTGCTGCTGCACACGCCAACACATTGGAACGAGAGGGGGAGGGGAGGCCTGATACACATGATAGACAAAAGAACGAAAATGCCCATGTTTATACCAATGCTGGCTGAACAATGAAGAGAGTACTGTTAAAAAATAACTGGGGATGGTAACACTCGGTAAAGTAAAGTAAAATAGTGCCTGTCAGATAAGATGGTCCAAAAAAGTGTAATTATTTTTTGCGTGGTTGATAACATCTTTCCAATGATTACTAAGTTTGTACCCATCATCACGGTTGAAATTATGTCTGTGTTTGTATATTTGTATGGCTTCGTGTACAAACCTTTGATGGTAGCCGGCTACCATCCCCAGTTATTTTTTAACAGTACTCTCTTCATTGTTCAGCCAGCATTGGTATAAACATGGGCATTTTCGTTCTTTTGTCTATCATGTGTATCAGGCCTCCCCTCCCCCTCTCTGTCCATTGTGTTGGCGTGTGCAGCAGCAACCGCTTCCAAGCCGTCGTCCACAATTTTTTGGCCCCGCCCCCCCCCTCTCCCCCTCCTGATTCGTTGTACTTAGCACTCCGTGCTGTCTTTGAGCCCCGCCCCCCTCCCTCCCGATACGTTCCATTCATTGGCTACCACATTCTGATGAGCTCCCCCCCCCTCTCCTCCCCCCTTCAACTTGCTTATAAGGGATTGCATCTTGAATCATTGCCTCACTTGATGCAGCTAATTCGGCTGTGACGGTCCCACCTGATGACGGAGACTTGTGTTGCCTCCGAAACGTTGTGATTTTATTGTTTTATTTTTTTATAAATTTTTATTTCATTTTTTTTACCTACGTGACTTTACCGAAAGAACCAAGAGTATGAATCTTTAATGGAACCAACCAAGCGGTTTGCCTTAAAACCCTCTGCTGCTAGACCACCCAGATTGTATGGCTTACCAAAAATCCATAAAGAAGGAACACCACTCCACCCTATCGTCTCCACCATTGGCTCACCCACCGCTTCATCCTCAATCCCCACTCTCCTCTCCTACTCCCCTTTGACACCCCTCAGCAATCGAACTCGGGTCGCCGAGATCGGTAGCGCAGCACTGCCATAACCGTTCTCCTGTGACTAGCAGTAACCATACGATCTCTCCTCCGACTGCCCTCCGACAGCCTCATCAACGACTCGTCGTGCCTGAACGAGAGCCTCACTGTGCTCGACGGTGACCCCGGCAGCGGTAGCGGTGACCCAGAGTCCCTGGCCGTGCTGTGTGGCACGGGGCGTGGCTCCGTACCGCCCTACAGCCTCAAGTCGACGGGGCAGAGCCTCACCCTGGTGCTCAACTCCACGGGGCCCCTGGAGGGTAACTTAGTGGTGGTGGCAGTGATGGTGGTGGTGGTGATGGTGGTGGTGATGGTGGTGGTGATGGTGGCGATGGTGGTGGTGATGGTGGTGGTGATGGCGGCGGTGATGGTGGTGGCGGCGGTGGTGATAGTGGTGGTGGTAGCGGTGATGGTGGTGGTGATGGTGGCGATGGTGGTGGAGGCGATGGTGGTGGTGGCAGTGATGGTGATGGCGGTGGTGGTGATGGTGGTGGCAGTGATGGTGGTGGTGGTAATGGTGGCGGTGGTGGCGGTGGTGGTGATGGTGGGGGTGGTGGCGGTGATGGTGGTGATGGCTGCGGTAGTGGTGGCAGTGATGGTGATGGCGGTGGTGGTGATGGTGGCGGTGGTGGTGATGGTAGCGGTGATGGTGATGGCTGCGGTAGTGGTGGCAGTGATGGTGATGGTGGCGATGGTGGTGGAGGCGATGGTGGTGGTGGCAGTGATGGTGATGGCGGTGGTGGTGATGGTGATGGTGGTGGCAGTGATGGTGATGGCGGTTGTGGTGATGGCAGTGATGGTGATGGCGGTGGTGGTGATGGTGGTGGCAGTGATGGTGATGGCGGTGGTGGTGATGGCAGTGATGGCGGTGGTGGTGGTGGTGGCGGTGGTGGGGGAGGCGATGGTGGTGTAAGGCCGCATTAAGGTTCTTGTAGGCCCTAGACACTTCTAAATGCTCTAATACGAGTGGCATTGTCTTTGTACTGTTCGTCTTTTGGCGTTAGTCTTTGGTCCGTTACTGGTAGTGGTGAGACTCGGCCATAAAGAAGTTTAAAAAACAATGACATGTGAAATTATTATCATCAGAGCATGTGTTGTTTGCATGCTCACCACATGTGTGTGGTTAATGCCGTAACTTGATTTATTGCAAAAGGTATCATCTATTTGGTGGTTGAACATTTTAACACAACTCCTGTTTAAATACTGCCAGAAAGGGTACAACCTGTTCTTATTTTCCATGTATGCGAACTCCTCTACTTACGACAGAGTTAAGTTCCAGAAGTCGATTTGTTTGTGAGTGCAAATTTACTCCTGTCGATTCCAACCATGTTGTACAACATTTACAGTAAAGCTTTCCTGACTGCAGGAATCCCTACTCTTTGGTTCTTTCGGTAAAGTCACTTAGGTATAAAATATAATACATTTATACCGACGTCACTTTACCGAAATAACCAAAGAGTATGTGCAGTAAACACGGGGAATGGCTTTTCAAGTTGTATCATCTCCCGCAGATGTAGATGCCACTGGTTCTTCACGTTCTGCAGATGTAGATACCACTGGTTCTTCACGTTCTGTAGATGTAGATGCCACTGGTTCTTCACGTTCTGTAGATGTAGATGCCACTGATTCTTCACATTCTGTAATTGTAGATGCCACTGGTCCTTCACGTTCTGTAGACGTAGATGCCACTGGTTCTTCACGTTCTGTAGATGTAGATGCCACTGGTTCTTCACGTTCTGTAGATGTAGATGCCACTGGTTCTTCACGTTCTGATATGTAGATGCCACTGGTTCTTCACGTTCTGTAGATGCCACTGGTTCTTCACGTTCTGTAGATGTAGATGCCACTGGTTTTTCATGTTCTGTAGATGTAGATGCCACTGGTTCTTCATGTTCTGCAGATGTAAATGCAACTGGTTCTTCACGTTCTGCAGATGTAGATGCCACTGGTTCTTCACGTTCTGCAGATGTAGATTCCACTGGTTCTTCACGTTCTGTAGATGTAGATGCTACTGATTCTTCATGTTCTGTAGATGACATTGGTTCTTCACGTTCTGTAGATGCCACTGGTTCTTCGTGTTCTGCAGATGTAGATGACACTGGTTCTTCACGTTCTGAGATGTAGATGCCACTGGTTCTTCATGTTCTGCAGATGTAGATGCCACTGGTTCTTCATGTTCTACAGATGTAGATGCCACTGGTACTTCATGTTCTGCAGATGTAGATGCCACTGGTTCTTCACGTTCTGTAGATGTAGATGCCACTGGTTCTTCACGTTCTGTAGATGTAGATGCCACTGGTTCTTCACGTTCTGTAGATGTAGATGCCACTGGTTCTTCACGTTCTTTAGATGTAGATGCCACTGGTTCTTCACGTTCTGTAGATGTAGATGCCACTGGTTCTTCACGTTCTACAGATGTAGATGCCACCACCGCCATCTATTGGTGGCGGTTGGACTTACAACTCTCGGTCCGAACGGGCAAATGGACATACGGACCGGGGTTTGTTCATATCTCTGATATTTCCGAAATCGAATGTTCGTAAGTAGAGGGCGTCTCTGTATTACCGGAGTTGAACTCCAATTGCTTCTTAACGCCCTGCGTTTGTCTCTCTCCCTGCATTTCCTCCAGGACGGGGCTTCAGGATCAGCTACGTGTACGTGGGCAGAACTCAAACCTCAAGAGGTTAGAGACCGGCTTTATTTTTGCTATTATTAATTCATTGATTAAAATTATTGATTAGGGTTATATTGGAAATCGTAAAATACAACACAGCATCGTTTAAAAAATATATATAATTAGCATTTCCTCTTACTATACGAATGTGTAAGCGACAGGATATTTGTCACCTAACAAAACATGCTCAAGTAGCAAAATATAGTAATAGGTTTTTACCCTTTTAACTGGTAGAAAAACTTACACCTTTATACAAGGCATCATGTTTGCAATAACCACAACACAAGCAGTCAAAATGCAAACAAAAAGAAACAACTCCGATGATGATAATGATATGCACTATCCTTGAAGTTGATTGGTCCACACCCGAGACAGCTTTTCTTAGAGCCTAGTCTCCATTGGTGTTGGATCAGATGACGCCAAAAGGCGTACAACTCAAAAACAGCGCACCATCAGAGTATTGAGAGCTCAGGGTAAGCATTTACACTGCTTGTGTTGTGGTTATTGCAAACATGATGCCTTGTATAAAGGTGTCAGTTTTTCTATCAGTTGAAAGGGTAAAAACCTAACTAATTGGTCATGTTTTGCTTATGTGACAAACCCTTCTCTGATTGTAAATGTTGTAGTGGGTTTACTTTCAAACACACACACCGGTCAGTGCTGAACTAAGTAACCAATTGTCACAATGTGTTTACATGACACAACCCTGACTGATTGGGCTGTGTCGGGTGTAGGCGGGTTTAATGATGCATTTATATTTACACGATCTAACCCAAAACACCTTTATTAAGGATTGTTTAAACATTTCTTGAGTTCAACAGAGGATGCACTTACCACATCGCATATCCAACTCTCTCGCTGAGTGCTGAAATATCGTTGATTCTATGAAATGCTCACACGAGTGAACATCGTGCGTGCACACAGCTTACTAGACAATAATGAGGTGGAAATGATCGTGACCACGTTGTTCCATTGACTCACACATAGACCCACAGACTCAAACAGGGACCCACAGACTCAAACGTTGCCCGTCCGGTACCACGGGGAAGGTAGGGGGTTGTTTTTTGCCAAAGACACACACCCACACACACAAATAGAGACACATAGAGACACTCGCAGAGACACACACACACAGACACACACAGAGACAAACATAGAGACACACACACGGATACAGAGGCACACAGAGACACACAGAGACACACAGCCACACACACGCAGACACACACAAAGACAACGATAGCCACACCAGAGGTCGCAACCGGGTACCCGATACCCGTACCCTACCCGATACCCGGCTACCCTGGTGCGGCCGGGTATGGGTAGGCCGTGAGTCACTGGGTGAGTAACCGTTTGTCACTCATTCCCCAACGTCTTGTCTCTTTTCACAATTCAAGTTCCTAGAATCAACCCACCCGCGCCTGCAACATGGCTTCATCCCAGATGTCGCAATCGGCTACCCGATACCCTACCCGTACCGGCCGGGTATCGGGTAGGGTACGGGTACGGCCGGGTACAGCCGGGTACGGGTACCCGTTTGCGACCCTGGTGCGGCCGGGTACGGGTAAGGAATCAAAACCCGTTTGCGACCTCTGAGCCACACACAGATCTCTCTCTTATACGCCGATCGCTATCGTCCCCACCCCCTTACCCGGCACAGACTGTGGAGTGGACACGATGGGGCAGACGCAGCCGTGGCTTGCCCAGCTGCAAAGCACCAGAGGAAACTTTTCTTCGTGCGACTCGACGCTTCTCAACGCGAAGTGGCTCCTCACCAGCGCGTCCTGTTTCAACGACACGTGAGTGGTGACTTTTAAAAAAAAAAATTGTTTACATTTTTACGCGAAATTTGTTCGAAAATGTGTTGTTTATTATTTTTCTGTAACATAAAAAAATGTATCATTGTTTTATAAATTTCACTATAATTTTTTTTATTTATTGCATTCGTGTCAATTTGTATTATTATTCTATATTATTTTATTAGAAATCATATTTACATTTTTTTAGGTTTTACTTATTTTTTTAATCCTGACAATTAGTTACTTAGTTCAGCACTAACCGCTATGTGTGTGTGTATTGGAGAGTAAACCCACTACAACATTTACATTCAGTAAGGGTGAGTCACGCAAACACGACATGACAATTAGTTACTTAGTTCAGCACTAACCGGTATGTGTGTGTGTGTGTATTGGAGAGTAAACCCACTGCAACATTTACAATACCAGTTAACGTTTCGTTTCACCGCAAATTAACACAACAACAATAATCATCAGAAGCCTCGTCATGCGACTAATTGGTCGTGTGACGGGTGGTCGTGGTGTATTTAACGACACACATTTATATTTACGCAATCTAACCAAACAAAAACCTTTTTAAAAATAATATTGGTCGCTAAAGCCACGACTACTACTAAGTGTTGAACTATTAAACAACAATTTTTCATTTTACCAGTGGCTCTTTTTTTACACGCTCTTATTTAACTCACTTTGTCTGTTGTATCCTCAAAAAATAAGTCTTGTAACTCAATTTTTACACACTTCCCAATGTGCTATCGACTGCAAACTTCGTATAGCTGTGTCATACTGCTGACAACACGATATTCTATCATAAAAATGCAAAACATCTATTTTAAAACTTTTTACACGCTTTTATTTAACTTACTGTATGTGTTGCGTATCAAAAAAATATTGTAACTCAATTTCAACCGTATTCCCAATGTCGCATCGATTGCAAACTTCGTATAGCTACGTCAAACTGATGACAACACAATATTCTATCATTGAAAATTGAACAAATAGATATTTTTAAACGATCTTTTTAACGCCTCTAATTGTCCACGCTCAACTCACATTGCCTGTAAATCACCACGTGGTCCCTGACGTCACGGCAAGCCTCGGGGAGCCACGCCCAGGGGCGGGGCATGTGGAAGGAGGGGGGAGGGGCGATGGGGGAAGGGGGCAGGGGGAGGTGCAGCTCGGACAGTACATTTCATGAAAGCGTGTTTAAAAAAAAAAGTATTTTTAAATATTTTTTTACACGCTTTCTTTTAACTCACTCTGTTGTTGTTGTTGTCGTTGTTGTATCCTCAAATTTTGTAACTCAACTTCCCAATGTGGTATCGACTGCAAACTTGGTATATTTATGCCATACTGATGACAATACTATATTTTAGCATTAAAAAAATCTATATTTTTAAAATTCTTTTTTATATGTTATGTTTAGGCTTGGGTCTAATTGTCCACGCTCAACTGACATTGGCTGTAATTTGCCATGTTATGTCAAGCTTCGGGGCCACTTTTTGTAGTCGTGGAGTTCTGCCATTACGAGTACATTTCATATAAGCGTGTTTAAAAAAAAAGTATTTTAAAATATTTTATTCAAAAACGACCAGGCCATCACAAATACTCAACGAAGCGGCTGATGTCATCGTCATGATCACGTGTGCATTCATAGCAGCAGCCAAATACTCTGAACGCCTGATGAGGTTGATTTTAAATGTGGAGGAAAAATAAGAAATATTTTAAAATACTTTATTTAAAAACACGCTTTAATGAAATGTACCGTACGAGTAATGGCAGAACTCCACGACTCCAGGAAGTGGCCCCGAAGTTTGTGGTGATTTACAGCCAACATGAGTTGAGCGTGGACAATTAGATCCAAAGCGAAACATAACATATAAAAAAGATGGTTTACATTTTTATTTTTTATTTTTAATGATAGAATATAGTATTGTCATCAGTATGACATAAGTATACCAAATTATTCTTAGGTTTTTTCCGGTAAAGTCACGTAGGTAAAAAATTAAAATTAATGAAAGTAAAATAAAAATAAAAATCACGACGTTTCGGAGGCAACACAAGCCTCCCTCCTCAGGTGGATCCTTGCAGTCACGAAAGCTTCAAATCTAGAATAAGTATACGAAGTTTGCAGTCGATACCACATTGAGGAGTGGGTTAAAATTGAGTTACAAGATTTGAGGATACGACAACGACAGACAGAGTGAGTTAATATAAAGCGTGTAAAATAATTGGTGAAAAATAAGAATTTTTTTATGATAGAATATAGTATTGTCATCAGTAAGACATAAGTATACCAAGTTTGCAGTCGATACCACATTGGGAAGTGGGTTAGAATTGAGTTACAAGATTTGAGGATATGGCAACGACAAAAACGACAACAACAACAGACAGAGTGAGTTAAATAAAAGCGTATAATTATAATAATAAAAAAACAGAGGACCCGGAGAAAAATCCACGCGACCACAGGAAGAGAGACATGCAGACTCCTAATATACAGCAGCAAGCATTGGTAGGGCCGGTATTGAACCCGCAACCTCCTGCATACCAGGCGAGGTAGTTAACATCTCCTAGCCACCGTGATGATGGGAGAGAGAGACGCAAACTTAAAATACACAGCAGCAGGCATCATTAGGGCTGGGATCAAACCCACTATCCTCCTGTGTACTAGGCGAGGTAGTTAACATCTCCTAACCACTGTGATGAGAGAGAGAGACGCAAATTTCAAATATATAGTAGTAGGCATTGTCAGGTCCGAGATCGAACCCATGTCCTCCTGTGTACCAGAGGAGGGAGTTTAAAAAATCTCGCCACTTTGGCCGCTGCCATATACAGTGCCAAAAAGCGTTTGTGAACCCCCAATAATGATTACGGAAATGCCATCGTTTTACCACGACAGCCTTACTCTTTGGTTCTTTCGGTAAAGTCACGCATAAAGAGAAAATAATACATTAAATACTAGCATACGACGTTTCGATTGCAACACAAGCAATCATCATCAGGTGTAAATGAAATAGAAACACAAATATAGTATACTTAGAAATGTAATGAAATGAAACATTTCTAAGTATACTATATTTGTCTTTCTATTTAATGATGATTGCTTGTGTTGCAATCGAAACGTCGTGTGCTTGTATTTAATTTATTATTTTCTCTTTATACGTTACTTTACCGAAAGAACCAAAGAGTCATTCCTGCAGTCACGAAAGCTCCAAATTAAGTCACGACAGCCTTCTTGAATTACAATCGATTTTCTTTTTCCACGCATTTGTCCCACTCATGTGTGGTCCGCTGTCTTTCCAACCTTCTCCACACCAGAGGTCGCAAACGCGTTTTGATTCCTTACCCGTACCCGGCCTCACCAAGATCGCAAACGGGTACCCGTACCCGGCCGTACCCTACCCGTACCCGGCCGGGTACCTGATTGCGACCTCTGGGATGAAGCCATGTTGCAGGCGCGGGTGGGTTGATTCTAGGAACTTGAATTGTGAGAAGAGACAAGACGTTGGGAAATGAGTAACAAACAGTTACTCACCAATGACTCACGGTCTACCCGTACCCGGCCGCACCAGGGTCGCAAACATCTACCCGTACCCGGCCGGGTACGGGTAGCCAGGTATCGAGTAGGGTACGGGTATCGGGTACCCGGTTGCGACCTCTACTCCACACTGCCCTGTCCTGTTACCATCTTTCTTTCCACTCCTCAGGCCACCAAGGTCTGATCGCACCACATCGCCCCAACTCTTCTTCTGCCTTCCTCTTGATCTCTTTCCTTCCACTTGCATCACGTGCACCTTCTGACCCATGTAATGTTCTCTCTCATCTTATCTGCGATTCCTACCACCTTGAGTCTTCCTCTCACTTCTTCAGTTCTCACCCCCTTGTCGTTCCTTGTTGAACCCAACATCCATCGTAACATCCTCATCTCTGTGACTGCAATAGCTGGGTCCTCCATCTGTCTTGTGTCCCAGCACTCAGATTGTAAATGTTGTGGCTTTGGTCGCCAACACATCGGTGTGCTGGACTAGTAACGAATGGGCAAATTCTATTTACGTGACAAACCTTGCTAATTGGCTGTGTCGGGTGGTGGCAGGTTTAACGACACATTTATATACTTACCCGTTCTTAGCCAACAAAAAACCTGTATTATAAATAGATGTTTTCTTCTTCTTGGTTCTTTCGGTAAAGTCACGTAGAAGGGAAATAATAAAATATTAAAAATAAAGCATAATAAAATATTATTTTATTATGTTTTATTTTTATTATTTTATTGTTTTATTTTTATTATTTTATTATTTCCCTTCTACGTGATGACTTTACCGAAATAACCAATAAGATGAATCCCTGCAGTCACGAAAGCTTTAAATCGAAATTTAGATGTTTTCTTTGCACACTCGACAAAAACTGTGAACGCACCGCAGGTCCGCCCTGCCTGGCGATTGGCAGGCAGCCTTCAAGAACAACAACTTCCAACCCCTCACCGCCATCCACCTGCATCCCAAGTTCAACGCCACGACCTCCGACTACGACGCTGCGCTGGTGCAGCTGAGCTACGCCATTCCCCTTTCGGATGCCATGAGGCCGGCTTGCCTCCCGGACAAGCGCGAGCCAAATCCCCTGCCCGGGAAGTCCTGCGCCGTCTCGTCCATCCAAGCGGGTAAATCTATTCGTAGCGGGTGGAGGTTGGTTGTTGCTCGAGTCGATTTGACCTAACCGGTGCGCTGATCCCCAATGTTAAATGTCTTTTGAAAGGGAAAAATATTTTAAAATTCGATTTAAAGCTTTCGTGACTGCAGGGATTCATCTTTTTGGTTCTTTCGGTAAAGTCACGTCGAAGGGAAATAATAAAATAATAAAAATACAACTTAATCAAATAATTAAATTTCGATTTAAAGCTTTCGTGACTGCAGGGATTCATCTTCTTGGTTCTTTCGGTAAAGTCACGTAGAATGGGAATAATAAAATAATTAAACATAAGAAACTAATTCTCACGACGTTTCGGCCATAACGCAAGCAGCCGTCCTCAGGTGAAGAACAGGTCTGTCGAGAAGACATACTCTGATAGACCTGTTCTTCACCTGAGGACGGCTGCTTGCGTTGTGGCCGAAACGCCGTGAGAATTATTTTATTATGTTTTATTTTTATTATTTTATTATTTACATTCTACGTGACTTTACCGAAAGAACTAATAAGATATTTTAAACTTGTTTTCTTATTTCACCCCCGACTTGAGCTGCTTTCTATGCAGCTCTTTTTCAGAAGGCGTCCTGGCTATCAGCCAATGATGGCGGCTCAAACCAAGTAGTGTATCATCATCATCTTCTTGGTTCTTTCGGTAAAGTCACGTAGTAATAAAATAATTCTCATTATTTTATTATGTTTTATTTTTATTATTTTATTATTTCCCTTCTACGTGACTTTACCGAAAGAACCAAGAAGATGAATCCCTGCAGTCACGAAAGCTTTAAATCGAAATCATCATCATCATCATCGCGTGAAAATTTATAAGCAGCCAGATTAGTCTTCAATACGTAAAGACATCGATTTTAAATGTGAATGTGGGGGGAAAGCGGAGGACGTGGAGATTGTTACAACAACAAAACGAGTACAGTCGTGTCCTCCTATAACGTGGTGGTAGTAGTAGTAGAGATGCTGAATAACACCGCTTTACGAACATAATCGCGTTGTAATAATTAGTGATAAATAATATAGAGGGTAGGGCACAGTTCGCGATAGCGCTTAAGATAGTGATAGGTTTTTACCCTTTCAACCGGTACAAAAACTGACACCTTTATACAAGGCATCATGTTTGCAATAACCACAACACAAGCAGTCAAAATGCAAACAAAAAGAAAACAACTCTGATGATGATAATGATATGCACTGTCCTTGAAGTTGATTGGTCCACACCCGAGACAGCTTTTCTTAGAGCCCAGTCTCACATGGTGTTGGACCAGATGACGCCGCTTCTATCCAAGTGGCATCCACGCCATAGAAAAACGCCTTTTGGCGTCATCTGGTCCAACACCAATGGAGAATAGGCTCTAAGAAAAGACAGCAATATTTTGCTGTCTTTTCTTGGATTTTATGTTTGCACTCAGTCACATAGTCACTTTAAGATGTTTTTTGTTTTTTGTTTGTTGCGGTTGCACCCGATTCAAGAGCCGAATGGCTCACAGGGCTCTATACCTAATACATGAACCTGAACTTGAACTTTGATCTTGTAGACACGTGCCAAGGTCAGGGAACAGCGAATTAAAACAGGGCCGTATCATAAATGACGTCACGCGATTTTTGATGATTTTTGATGACAAAATACATGAACTTGAACTTTCACCCACGGGGCCATCCGTGCCTCGCGGGGAAAAAAACGTGAGCGGGCTCATCGCACGGGCTGTAAGACGCGTTCCTTTCGTCTTTCCCTCCGTCGCGTTCCAGGTTCGCAGATCGTGAGACGCGTGAGCATCGTGGGGCAGGAGGAATGCCGAGCCGTCAACAGCAGCAGCGTCAGAGCCGTCACCAGCAGGATGATCTGTGCCTCCAATCAGTTTTGCGGGGTGAGCAGAACGGATGGGTTTGCACGTACTGCACGCACGTACATGGGGCTGGACTTCTCATCGCAACGTACGTGCGTAGCCAACCGTGGCTAATCAGAGGCACGGAGGTGAAGGACAATAAACTATGGGTCTCTGTGTGAGTCTGTGGGTCTCTGTGTGAGTCTGTGGGTCTCTGTGTGAGTTTGTGGGTCTCTGTGTGAGTCTGTGGGTCTCTGTGTGGGTCTGTCGGTCTCTGTGAGTCTGTGGGTCTCTGTGTGAGTCTGTGGGTCTCTGTTTGAGTCTGTGGGTCTCTGTGTGAGTCTATGGGTCTCTGTGTGAGTCTATGGGTTTCTGTGTGAGTCTATGGGTCTCTGTGTGAGTCTACGGGTCTCTGTGTGAGTATATGGGTCTCTGTGTGAGTCTGTCGGTCTCTGTGTGAGTCTGTGGGTCTCTGTGTGAGTCTATGGGTCTCTGTGTGAGTCTGTGGGTCTCTGTGTGAGTCTATGTGTCTCTGTGTGAGACTGTGGGTCTCTGTGTGAGTCTATGGGTCTCTGTGTGAGTCTATGGGTCTCTGTTTGAGTCTGTGGGTCTCTATGTGAGTCTGTGGGTCTCTATGTGAGTCTGTGGGTCTCTGTGTGAGTCTATGGGTCTCTGTTTGAGTATGTCGGTCTCTGTGTGAGTCTATGGGTCTCTGTGCGAGTCTATGGGTCTCTGTGTGAGTCTATGGGTCTCTGTGTGAGTTTATGGGTCTCTGTGTGAGTCTATGGGTCTCTGTGCGAGTCTCTGGGTCTCTGTGCGAGTCTATGGGTATCTGTGTGAGTCTGTAGGTCTCTGTGTGAGTCTGTCGGTCTCTGTGTGAGTCTGTGGGTCTCTGTGTGAGTCTGTCGTTCTCTGTGCGAGTCCATGGGTCTCTGTGTGAGTCTATGGGTCTCTGTGTGAGTCTATGGGTCTCTGTGTGAGTCTATGGGTCTCTGTGTGAATCTATGGATCTCTGTGTAAGGCAAATGGGTCTCTGTGTGAGTCTGTCGGTCTCTGTGTGAGGCAAATGGGTCTCTGTGTGAGTCTTTCGGTCTCTGTGTGAGTCTATGGGTCTCTGTGTGAGTCTATGGGTCTCTGTGTGAGTCTATGGGTCTCTGTGTGAGTCTATGGGTCTCTGTGTGAGTCTACGGGTCTCTGTGTGAGTATATGGGTCTCTGTGTGAGTCTGTCGGTCTCTGTGTGAGTCTGTGGGTCTCTGTGTGAGTCTATGGGTCTCTGTGTGAGTCTGTGGGTCTCTGTGTGAGTCTATGTGTCTCTGTGTGAGTCTGTGGGTCTCTGTGTGAGTCTGTGGGTCTCTGTGTGAGTCTATGGGTCTCTGTGTGAGTCTGTGGGTCTCTGTGCGAGTCTATGGGTCTCTGTGTGAGTTTATGGGTCTCTGTGTGAGTTTATGGGTCTCTGTGTGAGTCTATGGGTCTCTGTGCGAGTCTATGGGTCTCTGTGCGAGTCTATGGGTATCTGTGTGAGTCTGTAGGTCTCTGTGTGAGTCTGTCGGTCTCTGTGTGAGTCTGTGGGTCTCTGTGTGAGTCTGTCGTTCTCTGTGCGAGTCTATGGGTCTCTGTGTGAGTCTATGGGTCTCTGTGTGAGTCTTTGGGTCTCTGTGTGAGTCTATGGATCTCTGTGTAAGGCAAATGGGTCTCTGTGTGAGTCTGTCGGTCTCTGTGTGAGGCAAATGGGTCTCTGTGTGAGTCTTTCGGTCTCTGTGTGAGTCTATGGGTCTCTGTGTGAGTCTATGGGTCTCTGTGTGAATCTATGGGTCTCTGTGTGAGTCTATGGGTCTCTGTGTGAGTCTACGGGTCTCTGTGTGAGTATATGGGTCTCTGTGTGAGTCTGTCGGTCTCTGTGTGAGTCTATGGGTCTCTGTGCGAGTCTATGGGTCTCTGTGTGAGTCCATGGGTCTCTGTGTGAGTTTATGGGTCTCTGTGTGAGTCTATGGGTCTCTGTGCGAGTCTCTGGGTCTCTGTGCGAGTCTATGGGTATCTGTGTGAGTCTGTAGGTCTCTGTGTGAGTCTGTCGGTCTCTGTGTGAGTCTGTGGGTCTCTGTGTGAGTCTGTCGTTCTCTGTGCGAGTCTATGGGTCTCTGTGTGAGTCTATGGGTCTCTGTGTGAGTCTATGGTTCTCTGTGTGAGTCTATGGGTCTCTGTGTGAGTCTATGGATCTCTGTGTAATGCAAATGGGTCTCTGTGTGAGTCTGTCAGTCTCTGTGTGAGGCAAATGGGTCTCTGTGTGAGTCTTTCGGTCTCTGTGTGAGTCTATGGGTCTCTGTGTGAGTCTATGGGTCTCTGTGTGAGTCTATGGGTCTCTGTGTGAGTCTATGGGTCTCTGTGTGAGTCTACGGGTCTCTGTGTGAGTCTACGGGTCTCTGTGTGAGTATATGGGTCTCTGTGTGAGTCTGTGGGTCTCTGTGTGAGTCTATGGGTCTCTGTGTGAGTCTGTGGGTCTCTGTGTGAGTCTATGTGTCTCTGTGTGAGTCTGTGGGTCTCTGTGTGAGTCTATGGGTCTCTGTGTGAGTCTATGGGTCTCTGTGTGAGTTTATGGGTCTCTGTGTGAGTTTATGGGTCTCTGTGTGAGTCTATGGGTCTCTGTGCGAGTCTATGGGTCTCTGTGCGAGTCTATGGGTATCTCTGTGAGTCTGTAGGTCTCTGTGTGAGTCTGTCGGTCTCTGTGTGAGTCTGTGGGTCTCTGTGTGAGTCTGTCGTTCTCTTGCGAGTCTATGGGTCTCTGTGTGAGTCTATGGGTCTCTGTGTGAGTCTTTGGGTCTCTGTGTGAGTCTATGGGTCTCTGTGTGAGTCTGTCGGTCTCTGTTTGAGTCTGTGGGTCTCTGTGCGAGTCTATGGGTCTCTGTGTGAGTTTATGGGTCTCTGTGTGAGTCTGTGGGTCTCTGTGTGAGTCTGTTGGTCTCTGTGTGAGTCTGTCGTTCTCTGTGCGAGTCTATGGGGCTCTGTGTGAGTCTGTGGGTCTCTGTGTGAGTCTGTCGGTCTCTGTGTGAGTCTGTCGGTCTCTGTGTGAGTCTGTCGTTCTCTGTGCGAGTCTATGGGTCTCTGTGTGAGTCTGTGGGTCTCTGTGTGAGTCTGTCGGTCTCTGTGTGAGTCTGTGGGTCTCTGTGTGAGTCTGTCGGTCTCTGTGTGAGTCTGTCGTTCTCTGTGCGAGTCTATGGGTCTCTGTGTGAGTCTGTGGGTCTCTGTGTGAGTCTGTCGGTCTCTGTGTGAGTCTGTCGGTCTCTGTGTGAGTCTATCGTTCTCTGTGCGAGTCTATGGGTCTCTGTGTGAGTCTGTGGGTCTCTGTGTGAGTCTGTCGGTCTCTGTGTGAGTCTGTCGTTCTCTGTGCGAGTCTATGGGTCTCTGTGTGAGTCTGTGGGTCTCTGTGTGAGTCTGTCGGTCTCTGTGTGAGTCTGTCGGTCTCTGTGTGAGTCTATGGGTCTCTGTGTGAGTCTATGGGTCTCTGCGTGAGTCTATGGGTCTCTGCTGCGTGAGTCTATGGGTCTCTGTGTGAGTCTATGGGTCTCTATGTGAGTCTATGGGTCTCTGTGTGAGTCTGTCGGTCTCTGTGGGAGTCTGTGGGTCTCTGTGTCAGTCTATGGGTCTCTGTGTGAGTCTGTCGGTCTCTGTGTGAGTCTGTGGGTCTCTGTGTGAGTCTATGTGTCTCTGTGTGAGTCTGTGGGTCTCTGTGTGAGTCTATGGATATCTGTGTGAGGCAAATGCGTCTCTGTGTGAGTCTGTCGGTCTCTGTGTGAGTCTATGGGTCTCTGTGTGAGTCTATGGGTCTCTGTGAATCTATGGGTCTCTGTGTGGGTCTATGGGTCTCTATGTGAGTCTGTGGGTCTCTGTGTGAGTGTATGGGTCTGTGTGAGTCTATGGGTCTCTGTGCGAGTCTATGGGTCTCTGTGTGAGTCTGTGGGTTTCTGTGTGAGTCTATGGGTCTCTTTGTGAGTCTGTTGGTCTCTGTGTGAGTCTATGGGTCTCTGTGTGAGTCTGTGGGTTTCTGTGTGAGTATATGGGTCTCTGTGTGAGTCTATGGGTCTCTGTGCGAGTCTATGGGTCTCTGTGTGAGTCTGTGGGTTTCTGTGTGAGTCTGTGGGTCTCTTTGTGAGTATGTTGGTCTCTGTGCTAGTCTGTGGGTCTCTGTGTGAGTCTGTGGGTTTCTGTGTGAGTGTATGGGTCTGTGTGAGTCTATGGGTCTCTGTGCGAGTCTATGGATCTCTGTGTGAGTCTGTGGGTTTCTGTGTGAGTCTGTGGGTCTCTTTGTGAGTCTGTTGGTCTCTGTGTGAGTCTATGGGTCTCTGTGTGAGTCTGTGGGTTTCTGTGTGAGTATATGGGTCTCTGTGTGAGTCTATGGGTCTCTGTGTGAGTGTATGGGTCTCTGTGTGAGTCTGTGGGTCTCTGTGTGAGTCTGTCGGTCTCTGTGTGAGTCTATGGGTCTCTGTGTGAATCTGTGTGTCTCTGTGTGAGTCTGTGGGTCTCTGTGTGAGTCTGTCGGTCTCTGTGTGAGTCTATGGGTCTCTGTGAGTCTGTCGTTCTCTGTGTGAGTCTGTGGGTTTCTGTGTGAGTTTGTGTGTCTCTGTGTGAGTCTGTGGGTCTCTGTGTGAGTCTGTGGGTCTCTGTGTGAGTCTGTGGGTCTCTGTGTGAGTCTGTCGGTCTCTGTGTGAGTCTGTCGGTCTCTGTGTGAGTCTGTGGGTCTCTGTGTGAGTCTATTGGTCTCTGTGTGAGTCTATGGGTCTGTGACTGAATCTAACTATGTATGTCCAACTTCTTTCACAACGTACGAGCGGTGGTGCAGCGGTTAGCACACCGCGCTACGAATCCGGCGGCCTGAGTAGTCTGAACCGGTCCGGGGCCTCCCCTAGGTTGACTCAGCCTCAAATGAGTACCTGGTATAGCGATGTGTAGGAAACATCGCCACTGGGGAATCAAAGGCAGCCAGGTGCTGGCCAACTCACCCTCACCTCCTCGTGTGCCACAGTGCCGGCCTGAATAGGTGCTCGCTAACTGAACTTGCCCCCAACAGTCTGTTCAAGCTATGCGGGGGATTTTTCGATTTCAAGCTTTCGCGACTGCAGGGATTCATCTTCTTGGTTCTTTCGCTAAAGTCACCACGTAGAAGGGAAGTAACAAAAGAATAAAAATAAAACATACTAAAATAATTCTCACGACGTTTCGGCCACAACGCAAGCAGCCGTCCTCAGGTGAAGAATGAAACACCACCAAGCTTGGAGCGTATATTTAAGCTGGTTTGGAGGGGGGAAGAAGAGCTTGCTCCGGTGTCGGATCGTGGACTCTGCCGACTCCACCGAGCGGAGAGAGAAGCACCTCTACGGCTACCACCGGCTTCTCCCCAGACTCACCACTCGATCCCTCTCTCTACCCCTGGTTCCGTCTTCACCCTTCTCACTCTACCCGTTCCCACAGTGACCCCGCTTACGTCATGGGGTCTCCCTTAAGTAGCCTAGGAGACGTGACGTCACCGCACTGAACGGCACACCTGACGTCACGTCCCCATTTTACTCCTCTACACCTGTATCAAAATATAAGAATAAGTTTGACCCTTTCTGGCAATAAAACAGGAGATGTTAAAACACCAAACAGATTCCTTGCACAAAGTGTCTGTTTGGCGTTTTAACATGTTAACACAATTATTTCATTGCCAGAAAGGGTTAACAGGTCCCTGCGGGGTGGGCTGGTAGGAACGAATAACCAAAGAACATAAACATCATGTATTATTACACTTGTTTAGCCAGGAAAGCCTCACTGAGTGTAAATGTTTTTGTAGGGTCCTGCCAAGTGTTTGCAGTAGGGGGCGATGTTGCTATACCTAATCGGACAATACGAAGGGAGAGTTTGAGGCCTAGTTCTAGGCTTTAGGCCTAGCTGTAGGCTTTAGGCCGCTGTGAGTTAATTTTTAAGTTAAATGTTTTAATTATTAATGTATAATTATTAATGTAAAAGTTACTATTTAAAAAACATCAGGGAATGTAACATTGTTAAACATTAACTCCCTTTCACACACGCGGGGGTACGATACGAAGGGAGAGTTTGAGGCCTAGTTCTAGGCTTTAGGCCTAGCTGTAGGCTTTAGGCCGCTGTGAGTTAATTTTTAATTGAAATGTTTTAATTAAAAGCTATCTCAGGGAATTATAAGGGAATGTTACACTTGTTTAGCCAGGAAAGCGTCACTGAGTCTAAATGTTTTTGTAGGGTCCTGCCAAGTGTTTGCAGTAGGGGGCGATGTTGCTACACCTAATTGGACATCGATTGGACAGATGGACGGACGATATAATCTATTGTAGGCTGGTTCACTTCGTTCCTACTAGTATAACCTACTCTTGTACTCTGTCACAGACTACACGGGGTGGATTACATGATGGTCTTTGTCTTTGCTGTGCTCCGTGTGTGCGGTAGAGCCTGGCGAGCCCGCTGCTGTGCAGGGAGGTGGACGGACGCTGGTACCTGAAGGGCGTGGGCAGCTGGGGTCTGTGCAGCTCGCCGGCTGTGTTCACCAGGCTCTCCAAGATCCTGGAGTTCGTCAAGCAGACGGCCGTCTGAGATGACACAACTAACTGCGCGGGTTGTAACGGTTGTCGTTGTCGTCTTTGTCTTCTCTCTTGTGTAGCCGGTATGGGCCAGAGGTCGCAATCGGGTTTTGATTCCTTACCCGTACCCGTACCCGGCCGCACCAGGGTCGCAAACGGGTACCCGATACCCGTACCCTACCCGTACCCGGCCGGGTACGAGAATTGGGTACCCGATTGCGACCTCTGGGATGAAGCCATGTTGCAGGCGCGGGTGGGTTGATTCTAAGAACTTGAATTGTGAGAAGAGACAAGACATTGGGAAATGAGTGACACACGGTGACTCACCGGTGACTCACGGCCTACCCGTACCTGGCCGTACCAGGGTCGCAAACGGGTACCCGTACCCGTACCCGGCCGGGTACGGGTAGCCGGGTATCGGGTAGGGTACGGGTATCGGGTACCCGGTTGCGACCTCTGGTATGGGCTTCATGGAATTAATCACATAGAGAATTATCAATGGAGTTAATGAAATAACACTGGTCAACAAAATAAAAACATGTTTTTCTGGCCTGGACTTTTGCAGCTGTTTTAGACTAATTGCAGGGTGCTGATTCCAAATCTGATCTCAGATTTGCTCTATCACATCTAATTTTTATGCTATCGGCATACCCCATTTTCATTGATTTACCCGAAATTAACTCTGTCACTTATGATTGCAAGTTGTTGCGAGTCAGTGACTGCTTTAGTGTTAAAACATGGTGCTGTATTTTTAGGATAGTGTGTTTATAATATCATTTTATGTAGATATCCACATTTATTTAATATTTTTTCTGCAGCTTTTATTGAAAATGCAATATTTGATATCTCAAAAACCTGATGTGATAGACAAATACTGATGCCAGATTTGGAATCGGCACCTCAAAATCACCTTAAAACCGTTTGAATACCTTATGCCAGAAAAAGTGTGTTGACCTGTGTTATTTTCAGAGCCATGTGTTTGCATGTTCACCACATGAGTACCGAGTGTGGTCAATGCAGTACAGTGGTACCCCGGAGATCGAACTTAACTCGTTCCAGAAGGCCATTCGAACACCGATTTGTTCGAACACCGAATTAAATTTGCTGATAAAAAAAATGTAAATGACATGAATTGGATCCAGACGCAAGAAATCTCTCATTATAAAGCAGCGAATTGGCCCGTTGATGCTGGATGCAATTACCAGCGAAACGTCGTACAACTCAAATTGTAAATGTTGTGGTTTCACGCTTCAACACACCGGTGGGCTAAAGCAGCTTGCTTGCGCGCTTACGACCTTGCAAATCTTTCAGTCGTTTTTTAACCCACTTCCCGTGATCCAATCAAGCTGACATTTTCCACACAGACTCGTTGTGCGTGACAATTAATGTTCGTGAAAAATGTTTTCCAAAATTTTACACTTTTTAGGACAAAATATTATATTTAATTACCAATTGCTTAATGGTGCAATGCAATCATCTGACCCATAGGTGGCAGCCATCTCAAGCCAGAGGACGAGAGGACTCTAGCCGCCACGCATATAAAGGATTTATAGTGAAAAACTTTGTTTTTACGGGTTATACTTGTTTACTGATTGGCCGTGTCGGGTGGTGGAGGGTTACGACACATTTATAAATAACGCGATCTAAACCCAAAAACGTTGATTATGAGTTTTACACGAAGTTTACAGTAATTACATGCATAAAATAATTTAAAAAAAACAAGAAACACAATAAATAAATTGAATAGATGAATAAATATATGCAATAATTGAAACAAATGAACATTGAACTTTACTTGACCTGTAGTAAGGAGAGTTAATGGCTTTAGTGGAAGGTGGTGAGTAGGAGGAGGTGGTGGTGGTGTTAGTGTTTGGAAGGGGAGTCCCCTTTCAAATAATGTCGGATAAACTGACCTTCTGTGGTTCTTTATTTTTTGTGTTTCTTCTTTGCCACTAATGGTGAGTCACTTGAGCTCTTTCTCACTAAAAACTTCTCTAAAGAGGTTTGTTTCTGTCTACGTTTTAGGATGTGTCGAAAATGACATACGCTGGTCATACGCGTCTCAGCCGTACAGGTTCTTTAAAGTAGTAGTAGGTTTTTACCCTTTTAAACTGGTACAAAACTGACACCTTTATACAAGGCATCATGTTTGCAATAACCACAACACAAGTAGTCAAAAAAGCAAACAAAAAGAAGCAACTCTGATAATGATAATAATATGCACTGTCCTATTATTATCATTATCAGAGTTGCTTCTTTTTGTTTGCTTTTTTGACTACTTGTGTTGTAGTTATTGCAAACATGATGCCTTGAATAAAGGTGTCAGTTTTGTACCAGTTTAAAAGGGTAAAAACCTACTACTATATTTTGCCACTGGTAAAAGAGATCTCATAGTGAGGTTCTTTAAAGTTAAGATTGCCCGTTCGACCTCACATGTTGTTGAACCAATCAACTTCAAGGACAGTGCATACATTATCAGAGTTACGTTTTTTGTTTGCATTCCAACCGCAGGTATTGTGGTCTATGCAAACATGACTCCTTGTAAAAAAAGGTGTCAGTTTTGTTGCCAGATAAGGGTAAAAAAACAATTATCATATTTTGCTACTGGCAAATGAGGTTCCAATGGTGTAAATGGGTGTTTGTCTTTATTAATATTACAATAGGCGTTAAATACGAGTATAGTAATTTTATGGTTGGTATGGTTGTTGTTGATATTATTGTGGATGTTATTAGTGTTATTGTTGCTGTTGTTGTTCTTGTTGTTGATATTGTTTGATATTGTATTATTGTTGTCATAGCTGTTAATGTTGTTAATTATTGTTGATATTGCAGTTTTGATTTAAAGCTTTCGTGACTGCAGGGATTCATATTCTTGGTTCTTTCGGTAAAGTCACGTAGAAGGGAAATAATAAAATAATATAAATATAAATCAAGAAAAATTCTCACGACGTTTCGACTGCAACACAAGCAATCATCATCAGGTGTAAAATCAACAGAAAGAAAATTTGAACATTTTGAAAAATGTATTGCTGTGGATTTCACACCTGATGATGATTGCTTGTGTTGCAGTCAAAACGTCGTGATAATTTTTATTGATTCATATATATTATTTTATTATTTCCCTTCTACGTGACTTTACCGAAAGAACCAAGAATATGAAATTGTAGTTGTTTTTGTTATTTTTATTGTTGCTATTGTTGTTATGGATGTTATATTTTTAAATCCTTTATATTAAGTTCACTTGCTTGCTTACGACCGTGCAAATCTTTCGGTCGTTTTTTAACCCACTTCCCGTGATCCAATCGAGCTGACATTTTGCACACAGACTCGTTGTGCGTGACAATTAATGTTCGTGAAAAATGTTTTCCAAAATGTTACACTTTGTAGGAAAAAATAAATTATATGTAATTACCAATTGCTTAATGGTGGCAGCCATTCATCTGACCCATAGGTGGCAGCCATCTCAAGCCAGAGGACGAGAAGACTCTAGCCGCCACGCATATAAAGGATTTATAGTGAAAAACTTTGTTTTTACGGGCTAATTTTTTCATTGTTGCTAATGTTATGGTTGTTGGTATTATTGTTGTTGTCATTGTTGTTATTGTTGTTGCTCTTGTTGTTGCCATTGTTGTTATTATGATTGTTATGAAGCGGGAGCTGCGACGGTGGTAATGGTGGTGGTAGTTGCGTTCCTGAAGAACACAACTTTACGGACAGAATCACGGAATAATGAATGATAAATAATATAGAGGGTAGGGCACAGTTCGTGGTAGCGCGTAAGATGACGCATGGCCTGAACAAAGACCGTGGTGCGTGGTGATGGGTAGTGTCTAGAAGCATCCCAGTGTCTCGTGCGATGATGACGATGATGATAATGATGATGATTACGATGATGATGACGACGATGACGACGATGATGATGATAATGACCATGATGATGATGACGATGATGATGACGATGACGACGATGATGATGACGATGACGACGACGATGATAATGATGATAATGATGATGATGACGATGATGATGACGATGAAGACGACGATGATGATGACGATGATGATGACGACGATGATGATGATGACGACGATGATGATGACGATGATGATGATGACGATGATGATAATGATAATTACCATGATGATGATGACGACGACAATGATGATGATGATGACGACGACGATGATGACGATAATGACGATGATGATAATGACGATAATGATGATGACGACGATGATGATGACGATGACGACGATGATGATGATGATAATGACCATGATGACGATGATGATGAAGACGACGATGATGATGACGATGATGATGATAATGATGATGACGATGAAGACGACGATGATGATGACGATGACGACGACAATGATGATGATGATGACGATGATGATAATGATAATTACCATGATGATGACGACGACAATGATGATGATGATGACGACGATGATGACGATAATGACGATGATAATGACGATGATGATGATGATGACGATTATGACGACGATGACGACGATGATGATGATGATAATGACCATGATGACGATGATGATGAAGACGACGATGATGATGACGATGATGATGATAATGATGATGACGATGAAGACGACGATGATGATGACGATGACGATGATGACGACAATGATGATGATGATGACGATGATGATAATGATAATTACCATGATGATGACGACGACAATGATGATGATGATGACGACGATGATGACGATAATGACGATGATAATGACGATGATGATGATGATGACGATGATGACGACGATGACGACGATGATGATGATAATGACCATGATGACGATGATGATGAAGACGACGATGATGATGACGATGATGATGATAATGATGATGACGATGAAGACGACGATGATGATGACGATGACGATGATGATAATGATAATTACCATGATGATGACGACGACAATGATGATGATGATGACGACGATGATGACGATAATGACGATGATAATGACGATGATGATGATGATGATGACGATGATGACGACGACGACGACGATGATGATGACGACCCAGCCGTTACAATCATCGTTTATAATTCCTACTCGCGATGTGATGTAGTTCCGTTCGCTCCATCGCGTGAAGCTGCTTATATCCAATTCGCAATCCGCGCGATACAAAAAACACGTTCCCTATCACACGTCCATCACCGCGTTACGTACAATTCGCGTCGTGGAAACTACGATACGCATCGTTTTAGGAGAACCACACTGTGCTTGGTAACTGTTCGTGCACAAGGCCATACCGATTGTAGTTCATCTGCACACGATTTGCACGACTCACACGTCCGCGTGCCATTTGTTTTATCAGCTACTTGCATCATCGTTGTTATACGCATTTAATTATCGCACATGGGTGCGTCTATTAAAATCGTAAATTATTGGGGAGATATTTTGTAAGCGTGTCTTTTTGTGTGTATGTTGAACTTTCGATTTAAAGCTTTCGTGACTGCAGGGATTCATCTTCTTGGTTCTTTCGGTAAAATCACGTAAAAGGGAAATAATAAAATAATACAAAATAAAACAATAAAATAATAAAAATAAAACAATAAAATTCTCACGACGTTAAAAAAAAACCGCAACATTTTTCAAAACATTTCTTGCTGTGGTTTTCACACCTGATGATGATTGCTTGTGTTGCAATCAAAACGACGTTTATTAATTTATAAGTTCCCTTCTACGTGACTTTACCGAAAGAACCAAGAATATGTTGAACTTCTTTGGCACCGTACGTATCCAACCGTGTCTAATCGGAGGTGCAGTGAAAGGACGAAAAATTACACTGGTCAACAAAAAAAAACATGTTTTTCTGGCCTGGACTTTTGCAGCTGTTCTAGACTAATTTCAGGGTGCTGATTCCAAATCTGATCTCAGATTTGCTCTATCACATCTCATTTTTATGCTATCGGCATACCCCATTTTCATTGATTTTACCCGAAATTAACTCTGTCACTTATGATTGCAAGTTGTTGCGAGTCAGTGACTGCTTTAGTGTTAAAATATGGTGCTGTATTTTTAGGATAGTGTGTTTATAATATCATTTAATGTAGATATCTATATTTATTCAATATTTTTCTTCTGCAGTTTTTATTGAAAATGCAATATTTGATACAGTATCTCACAAACCTGATGTGATAGACATAAACTGATGCCAGATTTGGAATCAGCACCCCCCAAAATTACCTTAAACCCGTTGGAATACCTTATGCCAGAGAAAGTGTGTTGACCAGTGTTATGGGTCTGTGAGTTGTGTGGCGAATCACGACTCGGAGGCAGGTTTCCAGGTAAGGGCTTGTGCCGGTTTATTAAAACAAGGGAGTCATCTTCTTGGTTCTTTCGGTAAAGTCACGTAGAAGGGAAGTAACAAAATAATAAAAACAAAACATAATAAAATAATATAATTCTCACGACGTTTCGGCTACAACGCAAGCAGCCGTCCTCAGGTGAAGAATGAAACACCACCAAGCTTGGAGCGTATATTTAAGCTGGGTTGGAGGGGGGGAGGTGGGAAGAAGAGCGCCTTGACAAAATAATTTGCATATCAAGAGGAATTTAGCATATGGAAAATGCGTAGGAGGTGGACGGAGGGGTTTCAAGTTAATATTATGCCCGTGCATTATGCATAAAATAAGGGAGTAATAAACTGCACCAGATGTAGGTGTCCCTACACCAGAGGTCGCAAACGGGTTTTGATTCCTTACCCGTACCCGGCCGTACCCTACCCGGGTATCGGGTACCTGATTGCGACCTCTGGGATGAAGCCACGTTGCAGGCGCGGGTGGGTTGATTCTAGGAACTTGAATTGTGACAAGAGACAAGACGTTGGGAAATGAGTGACAAACGGTGACTCACCCAGTGACTCACGGCCTACCCGTACCCGGCCGCACCAGGGTCGCAAACCCGGCCGGGTACGGGTAGCCGGGTATCGGGTAGGGTACGGGTATCGTGTACCCGGTTGCGACCTTTGCCCTTCACGGGGACCTCGGGCTCGATCTGCTGCTAGCCAGGCTATGTCTGGCTCTCTCACTCGAGTCGGGACGGGGGCTGAACCAACACCGACCTAGCCGGCTCTTGCAGACTTCTCTCAGCCTTACCCCTGGCGATCTGTTCAACCGCTCTCCATCCATCCCGGGCTACCACAACGACTCCGCTTTCGTCACTCGAAACTCCTTAAGTACCCCGAGGTGACATGACGTCATCGCGCCTCACCGCGCTCATGACGTCACGTCTCCATACTACTCCTCTACATGTGTGTGAGTCTATGGGTCTCTGCTGTGTGAGTCTATGGGTCTCTGCTGTGTGAGTCTATGGGTCTCTGTGTGAGTCTCTGGGTCTCTGGTGTGTGAGTCTCTGGGTCTCTGTGTGAGTCTATGGGTCTCTGCTGCGTGAGTCTATGGGTCTCTGGTGTGTGAGTCTCTGGGTCTCTGCTGTGTGAGTCTATGGGTCTCTGCTATGTGAGTCTATGGTTCTCTGTGTGAGTCTATGGGTCTCTGTGTGAGTCTATGGGTTTCTGCTGCGTGAGTCTATGGGTCTCTGCTGTGTGAGTCTATGGGTCTCTCTGTGAGTCTATGGGTCTCGGCTGTGTGAGTCTATGGGTCTCTGTGTGAGTCTATGGGTCTCTGTGTGAGTCTATGGGTTTCTGCTGTGTGAGTTTATGGGTCTCTGCTATGTGAGTCTATGGGTCTCTGGTGTGAGTCTATGGGTCTCTGTGTGAGTCTATGGGTCTCTGTGTGAGTCTATGGGTCTCTGTGTGAGTCTATGGGTCTCTGCTGCGTCAGTCTATGAGTCTCTGCTATGTGAGTCTATGGTTCTCTGTGTGAGTCTATGGGTATCTGCTGTGTGAGTCTATGGGTATCTGCTGCGTGAGTCTATGGGTCTCTGTGTGAGTCTATGGGTCTCTGTGTGAGTCTATGGGTCTCTGTGTGAGTCTATGGGTCTCTGTGTGAGTCTATGGGTCTCTGCTGTGTGAGTCTATGGGTCTCTGCTGTGTGAGTCTATGGGTCTCTGTGTGAGTCTATGGGTTTCTGTGTGAGTCTATGGGTCTCTGTGTGAGTCTATGGGTCTCTGTGTGAGTCTATGGGTCTCTGTATGAGTCTATGGGCCTCTGTGTGAGTCTATGGGTCTCTGTGTGAGTCTATGGGTCTCTGCTGTGTGAGTCTATGAGTCTCTGTGTGAGTCTATGGGTCTCTGTGTGAGGCTATGGGTCTCTGTTGTGTGAGTCTATGGGTCTCTGTGTGAGTCTATGAGTCTCTGTGTGAGTCTATGGGTCTCTGTGTGAGTCTATGGGTCTCTGTGTGAGTCTATGGGTCTCTGCTGCGTGAGTCTATGAGTCTCTGTGTGAGTCTATGGGTCTCTGTGTGAGGCTATGGGTCTCTGTTGTGTGAGTCTATGGGTCTCTGTGTGAGGCTATGGGTCTCTGCTGCGTGAGTCTATGGGTCTCTGCTGTGTGAGTCTATGGGTCTCTCTGTGAGTCTATGGGTCTCTGCTGTGTGAGTCTATGGGTCTCTGCTGTGTGAGTCTATGGGTCTCTGTGTGAGTCTATGGGTTTCTGCTGTGTGAGTTTATGGGTCTCTGTGTGAGTCTATGGGCCTCTGTGTGAGTCTATGGGTCTCTGTGTGAGTCTATGGGTCTCTGCTGTGTGAGTCTGAGTCTCTGTGTGAGTCTATGGGTCTCTGTGTGAGTCTATGGGTCTCTGTGTGAGTCTATGGGTCTCTGCTGCGTGAGTCTATGCGTCTCTGTGTGAGTCTATGGGTCTCTGTGTGAGTCTATGGGTCTCTGTTGTGTGAGTCTATGGGTCTCTGTGTGAGTCTATGGGTCTTTGCTGCGTGAGTCTATGGGTCTCTGTGTGAGTCTATGGGTCTCTGTGTGAGTCTATGGGTTTCTGCTGTGTGAGTTTATGGGTCTCTGTGTGAGTCTATGGGTCTCTGTGTGAGTCTATGGGTCTCTGCTGCGTGAGTCTATGAGTCTCTGTGTGAGTCTATGGGTCTCTGCTGTGTGAGTCTATGGGTCTCTGCTATGTGAGTCTATGGTTCTCTGTGTGAGTCTATGGGTCTCTGTGTGAGTCTATGGGCCTCTGCTGTGTGAGTCTATGGGTCTCTGTGTGAGTCTATGGGTATCTGCTGTGTGAGTCTATGGGTATCTGCTGCGTGAGTCTATGGGTCTCTGTGTGAGTCTATGGGCCTCTGTGTGAGTCTATGGGTCTCTGTGTGAGTCTATGGGTCTCTGCTGTGTGAGTCTATGAGTCTCTGTGTGAGTCTATGGGTCTCTGCTGTGTGAGTCTATGGGTCTCTGTGTGAGTCTATGGGTCTCTGCTGCGTGAGTCTATGAGTCTCTGTGTGAGTCTATGGGTCTCTGTGTGAGTCTATGGGTCTCTGTTGTGTGAGTCTATGGGTCTCTGTGTGAGTCTATGGGTCTCTGCTGCGTGAGTCTATGGGTCTCTGCTGTGTGAGTCTATGGGTCTCTCTGTGAGTCTATGGGTCTCTGCTGTGTGAGTCTATGGGTCTCTGTGTGAGTCTATGGGTCTCTGTGTGAGTCTATGGGTTTCTGCTGTGTGAGTTTATGGGTCTCTGTGTGAGTCTATGGGTCTCTGTGTGAGTCTATGGGTCTCTGCTGCGTGAGTCTATGAGTCTCTGTGTGAGTCTATGGGTCTCTGCTGTGTGAGTCTATGGGTCTCTGCTATGTGAGTCTATGGTTCTCTGTGTGAGTCTATGGGTCTCTGTGTGAGTCTATGGGTCTCTGCTGTGTGAGTCTATGGGTCTCTGTGTGAGTCTATGGGTATCTGCTGCGTGAGTTTATGGGTATCTGCTGCGTGAGTCTATGGGTCTCTGTGTGAGTCTATGGGTCTCTGTGTGAGTCTTACACCCCCCCCACTTACCCCCCCCCCCCACACTTACCCCCCCCCCACTTAACCCCCCCTCCCACTTACCCCCCCTTACACCCCCCCCCACTTACCCCTCCCACTTACACCCCCTTACACCCCCCCTCCCACTTAACCCCCCCCCACTTACCCCCCCTTACACCCCCCCCCCACTTACCCCCCCCCCCCACTTACCCCCCCCCACTTAACCCCCCCCACTTACCCCCCCCCCCCCCACTTAACCCCCCCTCCCACTTACCCCCCCTTACACCCCCCCCCACTTAACCCCCCCCACTTACCCCTCCCACTTACCCCCCCTTACACCCCCCCCCACTTAACCCCCCCCACTTACCCCCCCCCCCCACTTAACCCCCCCTCCCACTTACCCCCCCTTACACCCCCCCCCCCACTTAACCCCCCCCCACTTACCCCTCCCACTTACCCCCCCTTACACCCCCCTCCCACTTAACCCCCCCCACTTACCCCCCTTACACCCCCCCCCACTTACCCCCCCCCCCACTTAACCTCCCCCCACTTAACCCCCCCCCCCCCACTTAACCCCCCCTCCCACTTACCCCCCCTTACACCCCCCCCCCCACTTAACCCCCCCCCCACTTACCCCTCCCACTTACCCCCCCTTACACCCCCCTCCCACTTAACCCCCCCCACTTACCCCCCTTACACCCCCCCCCCACTTACCCCCCCCCCCACTTAACCTCCCCCCACTTAACCCCCCCCCCCCCACTTAACCCCCCCTCCCACTTACCCCCCCTTACACCCCCCCCCCCACTTAACCCCCCCCCCACTTACCCCTCCCACTTACCCCCCCTTACACCCCCCTCCACTTAACCCCCCCCACTTACCCCCCCCCCCCACTTAACCCCCCCTCCCACTTACCCCCCCTTACACCCCCCCCCCACTTAACCCCCCCCCCACTTACCCCCCCTTACACCCCCCCCACTTACCCCCCCCCCCCACTTAACCCCCCCCCCCCACTTAACCCCCCCCACTTACCCCCCCCCCCCACTTAACCACGTGGTCCCCCTTACCCCGTCCCGCCCCCCACCACTTAACCCCCCAGACCACGTGGTCCTCCTTGGCACCGCCCCCCACGTCACGTGGTCCCCATACGTCACGTGGCCCCCCTACGTCACGTGGTCCCCCCGTGTCACCTTGGAGGCGATGGCGGCGCAGAGCGGAGCGGGGTTTGTCGGCAGGCCGCGCACGGCGCCCAAAGGCGTCAAGTTCCTCTTCGGCGGCCTCGCGGGGTGAGCCACACGAGCACGGGGGAGCACGGGGGAGCACGGGGGAGCACGGGGGGGAGCAGGGGGGAGCACGGGGGGGGGCAGGGGGGAGCACGGGGGGAGCACGGGGGAGCAGGGGGGAGCACGGGGGGAGCACGGGGGGGGCAGGGGGGGGCAGGGGGGGGCAGGGGGGGGCACGGGGGGGGCAGGGGGGGGCACGGGGGGGGCACGGGGGGGAGCACGGGGGGGGCAGGGGGGAGCACGGGGGGGGCAGGGGGGAGCACGGGGGGGGCAGGGGGGAGCACGGGGGGGGCAGGGGGGAGCACGGGGGGGGCAGGGGGGAGCACGGGGGGGGCAGGGGGGAGCACGGGGGGGGCAGGGGGGAGCACGGGGGGGCAGGGGGGAGCACGGGGGGGGCAGGGGGGAGCACGGGGGGGGCAGGGGGGAGCACGGGGGGGGCAGGGGGGAGCACGGGGGGGGCAGGGGGGGAGCACGGGGGGGCAGGGGGGAGCACGGGGGGGGCAGGGGGGGAGCACGGGGGGGGGCAGGGGGGAGCACGGGGGGGGGCAGGGGGGAGCACGGGGGGGGGCAGGGGGGAGCACGGGGGGGGCAGGGGGGAGCACGGGGGGGGGCAGGGGGGAGCACGGGGGGGGCAGGGGGGAGCACGGGGGGGGCAGGGGGGAGCACGGGGGGGGCAGGGGGGAGCACGGGGGGGGCAGGGGGGAGCACGGGGGGGGCAGGGGGGAGCACGGGGGGGGCAGGGAGGGGGGGGCAGGGGGGGGCAGGGGGGGGAGGGGGGAGCAGGGAGGGGGGGCAGGAGGGGGGAGCAGGGGAGGAGGGGGGAAGCAGGGACATGAGAGAAGGGGGGGGCAGAGAGAGACACACGGGGGGGAGCAGGGGAGGAGGAGGGGGGGAGCGGAGGGGAGGAGGGGAGCAGAGAGAGGGGGGGCAGAGAGACACACGGGGGGGGGAGCAGGGGGGGAGCAGGGGGGGGGGTCAGGGAGAGACACGGGGGGGGGGGGGTGGCAGGCAGAGGGAGCAGAGATGCACTGGCACACACGGGGGATGCAGGGAGAGAGAGGGGAGCAGGGAGGGGGGGGGGCAGAGAGAGAGGGGGGGGGCAGGGGGGAGGAGGGGGGGGCAGGGGGAGGAGGGGGGGGAGCAGGGAGGGAGGGGGGAGCAGAGAGGGGGGTGCAGGTTGCGGTGCGTCTCGGAGTCTTCGACAGCAGCACGGGCTGCGAATCGAGAATCGATTCCTCGATTCATGACTTCAACTGCAGTGCTGGTGGTGGTGGGGGGGGGAGGAATCGTGTCGCTGGAATCGGCGCGCTGCGATTCCTCTGCCGAGCGGTGGTGCAGCGGATCGCGGTCCCTGTGCCCTTTGACCTTTGACCTCCCGGGGTCACGGCCGCTCGGGGAGACAAAGGCGGCCCCGTGACCTTCTGCACCTAGCCTGGCACAGCAGTCAGCCAACCCATGGCACCTGCTGGGTCTGTCACGTGACCTCCTGCACCTAGCCTGGCACAGCAGTCAACCCATGGCACCTACTGTGTCTGTCCCGTGACCTCCTGCACCTAGCCTGGCACAGCAGTCAACCCATGGCACCTGCTGGGTCTGTCCCGTGACCTCCTGCACCTAGCCTGGCACAGCAGTCAGCCAACCCATGGCACCTGCTGGGTCTGTCACGTGACCTCCTGCACCTAGCCTGGCACAGCAGTCAACCCATGGCACCTGCTGGGTCTGTCCCGTGACCTCCTCCTCCTGCACCTAGCCTGGCACAGCAGTCAGCCAACCCATGGCACCTACTGGGTCTGTCACGTGACCTACTCCTGCACCTAGCCTGGCACAGCAGTCAGCCAACCCATGGCACCTGCTGGGTCTGTCACGTGACCTCCTCCTCCTGCACCTAGCCTGGCACAGCAGTCAACCCATGGCACCTGCTGGGTCTGTCACGTGACCTCCTCCTCCTGCACCTAGCCTGGCACAGCAGTCAACCCATGGCACCTTTATTTTGGTGATTTCGAAAAGTGTATTGGTTTGGCCATGTTTGTGTTGTTGTAGTACAGAGTTAGACTGATGGCCTTAATCTAAGTTGTCTTGTGGTTGTTGTTGTACAGCGTTGGTGTACGGTGTTTTTTTTCTGCAATACTTTGCTGTCTTTTCTTGGATTTTCTGTTTGCACTCAGTCACATAGTCACTTTAAGATGTTTTTTGTTTTTGTTTGTTGCGGTTGCACCCGATTCAAGAGCCAAATGGCTCACAGGGCTATACCTAATAAATGAACTTGAACTTGAACCTGCTGGATTCTGTCCCGAGACCTCCTGCACCTAGCCTGGCACAGTAGAGGGTACAGCTTGGTGTGGTGCATCTACCGGTCATCTCAGTCAGGCAACTCATGGCACCTGCTGGGTCTGTCACGTGACCTCCTCCTCCTGCACCTAGCCTGGCACAGCAGTCAACCCATGGCACCTGCTGGGTCTGTCACGTGACCTCCTCCTCCTGCACCTAGCCTGGCACAGCAGTCAACCCATGGCACCTGCTGGGTCTGTCCCGTGACCTACTCCTCCTGCACCTAGCCTGGCACAGCAGTCAACCCATGGCACCTGCTGGGTCTGTCCCGTGACCTCCTCCTCCTGCATCTAGCCTGGCACAGCAGTCAACCAACCCATGGCACCTGCTGGGTTCTGTCCCGAGACCTCCCTGTCGGCGAGCGAGCCTTCGACGCTTCACGTGATAGCTTCAAAGTGCACCTAGCCTGGCACAGGCGCCGTGGTGTTGTCACCGTCACCTATGACGCGGGTATTGGTATTGGTGCCCGCCACCCACCCTCTCTGTGTGTGCCCGCAGTGTTGCACTTCATAGGTGCTCGCTAACAGCACTTGCCCCGACAGTCTGTTGGAGGCTACACGGGGGAACTTTGTCTGTGTGTGTGTGGGACTCTATGGGTCTCTGTGTATCTCTATGGGTCTCTGTGTATTTCTGTGGGTCTCTGTGTGTCTCTGTGGGTCTCTGTGTGTCTCTGTGTCTCTGTGAGTCTATGTGGGTCTCTATGGGTCTCTGTGGGTCTCTGTGGGTCTCTGTGGGTCTCTATGGGTCTCTGTGTGTCTCTGTGTGTCTCTGTGTGTCTCTGTGAGTCTCTGTGGGTCTCTTTGAGTCTGTGGGTCTCTGTGGGTCTCTGAGTCTGTGGGTCTCTGTGGGTCTCTGTGAGTCTGTGGGTCTCTGTGGGTCTGTGGGGGTCTCTGTGAGTCTGTGGGTCTCTGTGGGTCTGTAGGGGTCTCTGTGAGTCTGTGGGTCTCTGTGGGTCTCTGTGGGTCTGTGGGGGTCTCTGTGAGTCTGTGGGTCTCTGTGGATCTCTGTGTGTCTTTGTGGGTCTCTGTGGGTCTGTGGGGGTCTCTGTGAGTCTGTGGGTCTCTGTGGGTCTCTGAGTCTGTGGGGGTCTCTGTGAGTCTGTGGGTCTCTGTGGGTCTCTGTGGGTCTGTAGGGGTCTCTGTGAGTCTGTGGGTCTCTGTGAGTCTGTGGGTCTCTGTGTGTCTCTGTGTGTCTTTGTGGGTCTCTGTGGGTCTCTGTGGGGGTCTGTGTATTTCTGTGGGGGTCTGGCCACCCACCCATCCTTCATCGGCACTGCTGCTACTCCCTACTAACTAACTGCACTTGCATCCCCCCGCCCAGACAGTCCGTTGGAGGCTATGTGGTGGAGACTTTTGTCTTTGTCCCGTCGGTTCGGGAACTGTACCCCGGGGAGGGTAAACAGCGGAATCGATTCAGCGACTCCTCGTACTGGTTCGCGAAATGTATATACACAACGCAAATGCATAATGTGTTTGCACAGTGTA